>NW_027331950.1:1780910-2080910 GCF_048418815.1 Hemitrygon akajei | reverse complement strand
TGGATGATCTTGTTGCTCGATTACCGATTGTCAGGTATGATGTTGTGGCCATCACGGAAACGTGGCTGAAGGATGGTTGTAGTTGGGAGCTGAATGTCCAAGGTTACACAATGTATCGGTGGTATAGGAAGGTCGGGTGAGGGGATGGCGTGGCTCTGCTGGTAAATCAGCTGCGAGATGTGACATAGGATTGGAAGATGTTGAATCCTTGTGGGTTGAGGTAAGGAACTGCAAAATTAAAAACGACACTGACACCAGTCATATACAGGCCTCCGAACAGTCAGTGGGTTGGGGCCCACAGATTACAACTGGAAACAGAAAAGGCTGATGAAAAGGACAATGTTATGATAATCATGGGAGATTTCAACATGTAGGTCAATTGGGAAAATCAGGTTGGTAAAGGATCTCAAGAGAGTGAGTTTGTTGAATGCAATGTGATGGCTTTCTAGAGCAGTTTGTCGTTGAGCCTACTCGTGGAACAGCTCTACTGGATTGGGTGTTATGTATTGAACCAGAGGTGAGTAATTAAAAGAAACCTTAGGAAGCAGTGCTCACAACATGACTGCGTTCAACTTGAAATTTGATAAGCAGAAAGTAAAGTCTGACGTTGAAGTATTTCAGAGGAGTGAAAGAAATTAGTGGTCTGAGAAAGGAGTTGGCCAAAGCAAGTTGGAAGGAGATGCTGGTAGGGATGAGAGCAGAGCAGAAATTGTGTCAGTTTCTGGGAAAGTGAGGAAGGTGAAGGATAGATGTATTCCAAAAAAAAAAATACTCAAATGGCAAAATAGTAAAACCGTGGCTGACAAGGGAAGTCAAGTTCATGTAAAGGCAAAAGAGAGGGCATACAACTAAGTAAAAAAATAGTAGGAAGTCAGAGGATTGGGAAGCTTTTAAATATCTACAGAGAGGAACTAAAAGAATGTTTGGGAGGGGAAAAATAAACAAGAAATCGATTTGAATTGAATTGACTTTATTACTTACATCCTTCATATACATGAGGATTAAATATCTTTACGTTATGTCTCCATCTAAATGTGCAATGTGCTATTTATAGTAATTTATGATGAATAGTATGTACAACAGGCTAGTTAATATAACATAGAAATACAGTTGTCTCAGCACGAGTTAATCAGTCTGATGGCCTGGTTGAAGAAGCTGTCCCAGAGCCTGTTGCTCCTGGCTATTATGCTGTGGTTCCGTATCCCAGATGGTAGCAACTGGTACAGGTTGTGCTTGGGGTGACTCTGCTCTCCAAAGATCCTTTGGGCCCTTTTTACACACCTGTCTTTGTAAAACAAGTTAGCAAACACTATCAAATTGCGTTTCAAATTTTGTAAAAAAATAAAACAGAGGTGAATGTGGATATAGGACCGCCAGAAAATGAAGCCGGATATATAATAACGCGGGATAAAGAGACGGCAGATGAACCAAATATTCATTAAGGGAATATCCTGCCAGACAAATCAGTTGGGATTCTTTGAGGAGATAACAAGCAGGATAGATTAAGGGGATGCAGTGGATGTTGTATATTTGGAATCTCAGAAGGCCTTTGACAAGGTGCCACACATGAAGGTGGTAACAAAGTTAAGAGGCCATGGTATTACAGAAAGGTTAGAGGCATAGTTTGAACAGTGGCTGATTGGTAGGAAACTGCGAATGAGAGTAAAGGGAGCCTTTTCTGGTTGGTTGCCACTGACTCGTGTTCCACAGGGGTCAGTGTTAGGACACATTCATTTTACGCTGCATATCAAGCTTTAGCTGATGGAATGGACCATAAGCTGTTGGAGCAGAAGTAGGCCATTCGGCCCATCGAGTCTGACTGACTAAAGTAATTTTTCCGCATCTCAGTTCTAAAAGGACGTCCTTCAATCCTGAATTCATACCCTCTTGTCCTAGAGTAGATGGCTTTGTTTCCAAGTTTGCAGATGATACAAAGATTGGTGGAGGGACCGGTAGTGTTGAAGAAACAGTTAGGCTGGACGAGGACTTTAATGAGGAGAATAGGAAAGAAAGTGGCAAATGATATACAATGTTGGAAAATGCATGGTCCTGCACTTTGGTCGTAGAAATAATGTGCAGATTTTTTTTTTCAAATGGGGAGAAAACCCAAAAGGCTGAGATGAAAATGGACTTAGCAGTCATTCTGCAGAACACACTAAAGGTTAACTTGCAGGTAGAGTCAGTGGTGAGGAAGGCAAATCCAATGTTAGCATTCAATTCAAGGGGTTTAGATAGCATTCAATTCAAGAGCAGGGATGTGATGCTGAGGCTTTATAAGGCACTGGTGAGGCCTCACCTTGAGTGTTGTAAACTTGTGCTCCTCATCTAAGAAATGATGTGCTGGCATTGCAGAAGGTTCATTTCATAAGGATCATTCCAGGAATGAAAGGGTTATCATTCGAGGAACGTTTGGTAGCTCTGTGTCTGTACTCGCTGGAGTTTAGAAAGATGAGGGGGGATCTCATTGAAACCTTTCGAATGTTGAAAGTCCTAGACAGAGTAGATGTGGTAAGGATGTTTCCCATGGTGGTGGAGTTCAGGACAAGAGGGCACAGCCTAAAGATAGAGGGGGGGTCTATTTAAATCATGCGGAGAAATTTGAGCCAGCGGCTGGTGAATTTGCAGAACTTGTTGGATATATTTCAGGCAGAGCTTGATAGATTCCAGATTTAACAGCATCAAAGGTTTTGGGCTCCTCATCTAAGAAAAGATGTGCTGGCATTGCAAAGGATTCATTTCATAAGGATGATTCCGGGAATGAAAGGGTTATCATACGAGGAAGATTTGATAGCTCTGTGTCTCTACTCGCAGATGCGGAGAAATTTGAGTCAGCGGCTGGTGAATTTGTGAAACTTGTTGTGTGTATTTAATGCAGAGCTTGATAGGTTCTAGATTGGACACAGCATCAAAGGTTACGGGGAGAAGACCAGGTAGAGGGGCTGAGGAGGGAAAAAAAAGATCAGCCATGATTGAATTGCGGAGCAGACTCGATAGGCAAATGGCCTAATTCTGCTCCTATGGCTTATGGTGATCAGACCACTACATTGAAGCATTGTGAGAATGAGTTCGGACACACCAACAAGCATTGACATGGGTCAAGATTTCATCTCGGGAGAAGCACACACAGCATAACAGGAAGGATTGGCAGACTGTAGTCAGAGACTCAGCAATGTACGTTGTTATTTCCCTCAGTAACCTGGAAACCAATCTCTTCAGAGATAATCATTTATTCATTTAAACAACTCAATCACGTGTGACATATTGTCAACACACACCAGACATGTGATGACACACTATGACATGCAAATTCTTCAATCTGCACACTCTCCTTCAATGTGTATACACACCACACGGATATTTACCACAATGAGCACACACACACACACACACACACACACACACACACACACACACACACACACACACACACACACACACACACACACACACACACACACACACACACACACACGATCACACGATATACTATCAGAGTGTGACACACGGCCACAGAAGTAGGCACAAATTCCCATTTAGGATTGAAATCTGCCGTCCTTACCCAGTCTGTCTGTTCTGTGGCACTGAGCTGCCCTCTGACGTGACGTCACATCAACACTTCACAGACAGACTTCGGGGTGAGATTCCTCAGGAGCATGATCTGGGAGGGTTTGACGGATGTTGAACTCACGGCCCACTTCATCAATCTGCAAGACTAAGATGTCTTCTTGAGCATGGCCCATTTGTGTGTGTTTGCCCCCCCCCATCCCTGTAACCATTACCCATCTGTGTACCTGCCCAAATTTATTTTAAAATATTTTATTTTTATCTGTTTCTACAGCGTCCGAGGGCAAATTCCATTTACCAACCTCCCTCTCTATGAGAATATTACCCGATAGACCACTCAGAAAAATTTCAAGTCTCACTTTCAGTCTGAGGCCTCTGGTTCTGTACTCCCATTTCTTGGAAAAAGAAACGTTATTTATGCTCCTTATGAATTATTTACCTCGATAAGAGGTCATACCTGAACATCCTACACTACAACTGAATAGCCCAAGCTTATCCACTCTCTGCTTGTAACCCAAGCCCCCAGTCCTGGTAACATCCTCCTGAAGCCTCCTGTCCAGTGTAATGACATCCTCCCCATATTCGGGAACCGGAAATGCAGACAATACTTCAAGTGTGGTCTATCATCGACATCAAAGGCCTTGTTTAAGTTCATGTGGACAGTGTGGAATAGGCTGATCAATACACGACTGAAAGTGTTTTTTAGATTGGGACAAGAAGGGCGGCGTGGGAGCTAAATTCTGAAGGAAGGCTTTTTTCTTAAAAACTTCACGTACAAGAACGGCGAGACTGTGCAGGACAGGGCGGAGAGTTTAAAAAGATGACCACAAATTGCCACCCTCTTTCAATGAGGCATCTATTATTCTTCTTTTAAAAAAGGGCAAAGACCCAACAGAGTGTTCCTCGTACAGGCCGATCTCTCTGCTCAATGTTGATGTAAAGATCTTAGCTAAAGTGTTGGCTCATAGATTAGAAACCGTTATTCCCTCCATTATCTCTGATGACCAAACAGGCTTTATTAAAAACCGTCTCCCTTTTTTTAACATTCGGCGTCTATTTAATATTTTATACTCAGTTCCAACTGGGACTCCTGAATGTGTTATCTCCCTTGATGTGGAGAATGCATTTGATCGTATAGAGTGGAACTACCTTTTTGCAGTCTTAGAAAAATTTGACCTCGGCCAAAGTTTCATCTCTTGGATTCAATTGCTGTACCTGTGTCCTACTGCTTCTGTTCTAACTAACTTTCAGAAATCCCAAGTATTCAATCTCAAACGTGGCACCCGTCAGGGATGCCCCTTAAGTCCCTTTCTCTTTTATTTGGCTATAGAACCTCTGGCGATAGCATTTCGAAAATGTCCTGAACTGACCGGGATTTGGAGAGGGGGTGTTGAGCATAAAGTCTCTCTCTATTCTGATGACTTACTACTCTTTCTCTCATATCCGTCTACATCCTTACCTCTAATGTTTTCACTTCTTGACCAGTTTAGCCAGATCTCTGGCTATAAACTCAACTTACATAAGAGTGAACTTTTCCCAATTAATAAAGAAGCACAAGAACTAATATTTCGTGATCTCCCTTTTAAAGTAGTCCATAATCAATGTACTTATCTTGGAATTACAGTCACAAGGAAGTTTAAAGATCTCTTTCGTGAAAACTTTGTCAATCTTTCATATGCTACAAAACAGAGTCTGGTACAATGGTCACCTCTATCTATGTCCTTGGTAGGTCGCATCAATGTTGTCAAAATGTATGTTCTCCCCAAATTTTTATACTTATTTCAATCTATCCCAATTTTTATTCCTAAATCTTTGTTTTGATTCCTTAGACTCTATTATTTTGTCATATCTGTGGCAGAATAAGCGCTCTAGAATTAATAAAATCCACCTCCAAAAATCTAAAAAAGAGGGTGGCATGGCTTTACCTAACTTTTGCTTATGTTACTGGGCAGCTAATATACGTTGTGCTGGTTTCTGGTCTTTCTTCCACGGTCAACCTGAGTGCCCTAACTGGGTGGCAATGGAGTTGAGCTCCACCAAAGAATTATCTATATCTGCACTTCTTGGCTCTGCACTCCCTAGCAGTCTGCCCAGATCAATAGCTAATCCTCTGGCTAGACACACTTTGCGTATATGGGCTCAGTTCAGGAAATGCTATAGTTTCCAGGGGTTTTCCATTTCTAGCCCTGTCGCACATAATCACCTTTTTTTTACGTACCACGTTCGATTCAGCATTCCATGTTTGGTACAGGAAGGGCATTAGACATTTTGAAGATCTCTTCATTGATAACCGCTTCGCTTCTTTTCAACAGCTCTCTGTTAAGTTCAACCTGCCTAACGCTCACTTTTTCAGATATCTCCAAATCCGTACTTTACTGCTCCTTTAATTCCTAACTTTCCTGAAATGCCTGCGAAAAATGCTATGGACCTATTTCTCTCCATTAATCCACTAGGTCAAGGTTTAATTTCAATTATCCAAGATAAACTAGCAGCCTTACGACGGGCCCCTGTGGATAAAATTAAAATGGCCTGGGAGCAGGATTTAAATATCTCCTTATCCGAGGAGAGCTGGGACTCAGTTCTCAAATCGGTTAACTCAACCTCTCTTTGTGCTCGCCATTGTCTCTTACAGTTTAAGATTGTTCATAGAGCCCATATGTCTAAATCTAAACTATCTCGATTCTACCCTGGCATTAGTCCGCTCTGTGATAAATGCAAGAGGGGCGTGGCCTCTCTCATCCATATGTACTGGTTCTGTCCTAGCTTGGAGAAATTCTGGAAAGATGTCTTCACTACACTATCGGGTATTAAGAATCAGCAGCTAGAACCTAACCCCTTAATTGCTCTGTTCGGTTTTTGGGGCGAGACAGATTTATGTCTGGGTCCGAACAAATGCCGAATACTATCCTTTGCCTCTCTCCTGGCGAGACGCTTGATCCTCCTTAGATGGAGAGATGTTGCCCCGCCCACTCATGCGCATTGGCTTAACGACTTAATGGTCTGCTTGGACCTCGAAAAAAATCATTATTCAGTTCTTAATTCGGATTTAAAGTTCCATAAGGTCTGGGGGCATTTTATAGAGTACTTTCATAACCTTCCTCTTGACTAGGGTTTTTTATTTTCTTTTCGGTCCCTTGCTTTCAGCTCCCTTTTTTTTCTGGTAGTAGGCATTATTATCCTCTGTTGCTAAGTGTATTCACAGTCTGGGAGTTTGACTGTCCGGACTTATACTCTCTATACTGTGTGGTGGTTGGTCTGGAATTGTTGTTTTTTTTTCTTGTGTTGTGGGGTTTGGGGAGGACACTAAGCTCACTTGTCTTTAATTTAGGTGCTTTTTTGTTAAATTCTCTTCCTTTGTAGCATATTGTTATTGTATGCTTAACATTGCTCTGTATTAATGCTCCTCATTGGGATTTGGGGTTTTTAATTTTGTAAAATGTTTTGAAAAACTAATAAAAATATTTAAAAAAAAAGATGACCACGCTATACAGCGGGCAGCGGAGTGGGTGGCAGCAGAGTGTAGGGCTTTGGCTCAACGGCCTTAGGCGGTAACGGGAAGAGGCGAGAGCGAGGCACCGACTCTTTTTCTCCCCTTGGCAAATCAGCCCGGACGGACGGGGGAACAGCAGGTCACATTAGCTAACGGTTTAAAAAGTTTGTGTGCTTGGCGAAGTAAGTGGGTGAGTAGACCTATCTTTCTTTGTTTCATTCCTGTAGAATTAGGTAGCATGTCTGCAGGGTTAGTGCTTTGTTCAGGGTGTCAGATGTGGGAATCCTGGGAGACCTCCAGCCTCCCTGATAGCCACATCAGCGTCAGGTACACCGAGATTCAGCTCCTCGGAGACCGTGTTAGGGATCTGGAGCTGCAGCTTGATGACCTATTGCTTATTAGAGAAAATGAAGAGGTGATAGACAGGAGCTACAGGGAGGTAGTCATCCCTAGGCTACAGGGGTCAGAAAACTGGGTGACTGTCAGGAGAGGGAAGGGAAATGCCCGGATAGTAGAGAGCACCCCTGTGGCTGCCCCCCTCAGCAACAAGTATATCGTTTCGGATGCTGTTGAGGGGGATGACATGACAGGGGACGGCCACGGTGACCGGGTCTCTGGCACTGAGCCTGGCGCTGTTGTGCAGGAGGGAAGGAGGGAGAAGAGGAATGCGGTAGTCATAGGGGATTCTATAGTCAGGGGAACAAACAGGAGATTCTGTGAGCCTGGTAGAGATACCCGCATGGTGTGCTGCCTCCCAGGTGCCAGGGTACGGGATCTGTCAAATCGGGTCCAGAATATCCTGAAGGGAGAGGGCGAGCAGCCAACTGTCTTGGTACATGTTGGTACCAATGAAATAGAGAAGAAAAGGGAGGAGGTCCTGAAGAGAGATTTCCAGGAGTTAGGAAGGAAGCTGAGAAGCAGGACCTCCAGGGCAGTAATCTCAGGATTGCTACCTGTGCCACGTGCTAGCGAGGGCAAGAATAGTAGGATCAGGCAGATGAATGCGTGGCTGAGAGACTGGTGCAGGGGGCAGGGCTTCAGATTCCTGGATCATTGGGATCTCTTCGGGGGAAGTATTACCTGTTCAAAAAGTACGGGTTACACCTGAACCCGAAGGGGATCAATATGATAGCGGGAATGTTTAATAGAGTTGTTAGGGAGGGTTTAAACTAATTTGGCAGGGGGATGGTAAAACGGAATGATAGAGTGGAGGAGGGGGAAAACAGAAATAAATCTAAGATACTGAGCAGTAAAGATGTCAGGAAGGACAGGCAGGTGATAGGGCAAATTTGCAGCCACTGGGATGAGTTGCAGTGCAATCAAAACAAAAAGTACTAAATACTGGACTTAAGGTGTTACACTTAAATAAACACAGCATAAGGAATAAGGTGGATGATCTTGTCGTACAGCTACAGATTGGCAGGTATAATTTTGTGGCCATCACTGAGACGTGGCTAAAGGATCCATGTCTCTGAGAGCTGAACGTCCAAGGATATACGGTGTATCGGAAGGATAGGCAGGTAGGCAGAGGGGGTGGCGTGGCTTTATTGGTAAGAAATGATATTACATCATTAGATAGAGGTGACGTAGGATCGGAAGGTGCAGAATCTTTCTGGGTTGAGCTAAGAAATAGCAGGGGTAAAAGGACCCTGAGGACAGTTAGATACAGGCCTCCTAACAGCTGCAGTGAGGTGGACAACAAATTACAACAGGAAATAGAAAAAACTTGTCAGAAGGGCAGTGGTATGATAATTGTGGGGGATTTTAACATGCGAGTGGATTGGGAAAATCAGGTCGACACTGGATCTCAAGACAGAGAATTTGTGGAATGTCTACAAGATGGCTTTTCAGAACAGCTTATTGCTGACCCCACGAGGGGATCAGAGGTACTGGATTGGATATTGTGTAATGACACCGAGGTGATTAGATAGATTGCGGTGAAGGAACCGTTAGGAGGCAGTGATCGTAAAATGATTGAGTTCACTGTGAAATTTGAGAAAGAGAAGCCGAAATCCGATGTGTCGGTATTTCAGTGGACTAAAGGAAATTACAGTAGCACGAGAGAGGTACTGGCCAAATTTGACTGGAAAGGGACACTAGCGGGAGGACGGCAGAGCAGCAGTGGCTGGAGTTTATGCGAGAAGTGAGGAAGGTGCAAGACAGATATATTCCAAAAAAGACAAAATTTTCAAATGGAAAAACGATGCGACCGTGGCTGACAAGAGAAGTGAAAGCCAAAGTAAAAGCAAAGGAGAGGGCATTCAAGGAAGCAAAAATTAGTGGGAAGTCAGAGGATTGGGAAGGTTTTAAAAGGTTACAAAAGGAAACTAAGAAGGCCATTAAGAGGGAAAAGATGAACTATAAAAGGAAGCTAGCAAATAATATCAAAGAAGATACTAAAAGCTTTTTCAAGTATATAAAGAATAAAAAACGGGTGAGAGTGGATATAGGACAGATAGAAAATGATGCTGGAGAAATTGTAATGGGAGATAAGGAGATGGCTGAGGAACTGAACGAGTATTTGCATCAGTCCTCACTGAGGAAGATTTCAGCAGGATACTGGACACTGAAGGGTGTCAGGGAAGAGAAGCGTACGCAGTCACAATTACGACAGAGAAAGTACTCAGGAAGCTGAATAGTCTAAGGGTAGATAAATCTCCAGGACAGGATGGAATGCACCCTTGTGTTTTGAAGGAAGTAGCTGTGGAGATCTCGGAGGCATTAGCAATGATCTTTCAAAAGTCAATAGATTCTGGCATGGTTCCGGAGGAGTGGAAGATTGTAAGTGCCACTCTGGTATTTAAGAAAGGGGCAAGGAAGAAAAATGTAAATTATAGACCTGTTAGCTTGAGAAATGGTTGGGAGGTTTCTGGAGTCAATTGTCAAGGATGAGGTTACGGAGTCATATGACAAGATAGGCCAAACTCAGCATGGTTTCCTTAAAGGAAAATCCTGCCTGACAAACAAGATAAGAGCCCATGGAATTACGGGAAATTTACATATGTGGATAGATCGTTGGCGGATTGGCAGGAAACAGAGTGGGAATAAAGGATCCCATTCTGGTTGTCTGCCAGTTACCAGTGGTGTTCCACAGGGGTCCTTGTTGGGGCCGTTTCTTTTTACGTTGTATATCAACGATTTGGATTATGGAATAGATGGCTTTGTGGCTAAGTTCGCTGATTATACAAAGATAGGTGGAGGGGACGGTAGTGCTGAGGAAACAGAGAGTCTACAGAGAGACTTGGATAGATTAGGAGAATGGTCAAAGAAGTGGCAAATGAAATACAATGTTGAAAAGTGTATGGTCATGCACGTTGGTAGAAGAAATAAACGGGCTGACTATTATTTAAATGGAGAGAGAATTCAAAATTCTGAGATGTGTTACGAACCCCGTAACTGGGTCACTTACCAGCAAAGATAGAGAGGTCGGTTGAAGTCTGATGGTACTATTTTTAACAGTATTTATGGGTAAAAATACACAAAAATAATATCAATGCAAACATACAGATAATATACGTCATCAATACTAAATCTAAAAGTGCGGGTATAATAATAATCAATAAGAAATAACTCTATCGTTGTCTAGGGGATAATGTATTGTCCGATTGAAATATAAAAGTCACTCAGTTCATGCAGGCTTCAGCATTTGGTTGGAGTCAAGAGAGAATTTTTAGAAACTTGCCAGCTTTTCCTTTTTATGATGTCGATCCTTCGAAATTTCGTTGGTGGCCTCTTCTTTAGCGAAGCCGTTCTTCCGTGGTAAGGCCCCAATCTCTGGCAACGGGAAAGGACGCACGCGAGCCCTCCACCGGCTGTCGCTATTAAACGCTGTCACGGGATTTCTAGCATTTCTCCTGGAGCGTCTCAAGGGGTTGTTTCCCAGACCCGCTTTTATCCTTACTCACGGGGTCTCAGATGTCAGTCAGGTTGGGATGATGCAATCCCTCAATTAGCCCACTCCGGTCATTCCCTGAGGGCTTCAATGAATAGTACAGTACTCAATACACAATTCCGTCTCCAAGAGACAATGGCCGTTATTCGTGGCTTTGTCTTGCTGAGGGGCCAGGACACATTGCAAAAACCTTGAGGATTCTCTCTCATTTCCTGGGTCCCAGACCGAATTAAAAGCCATCTTGCGATTCTCAAGAAGGAGGGGACGAATTTGTACCCTTCGGCCCGTGAGAGTTGTTGCACATTCGGAACAGATGCAATGGGACTTGGGAGTGCTCGTGCAGGATACCCTTAAGGTTAACCTCCAGGTTGAGTCGGTAGTGAAGAAGGCGAATGCAAAGTTGGCATTCATTTCTAGAGGAATAGAATATAAGAGCAGGGATGTGATGTTGAGGCTCCATAAGGAACTGGTAAGATCTCACTTGGATTACTGTGTGCAGTTTTGGGCTCCTTATTTAAGAAAGGATGTTCTGGCATTGGAGAGGGTTCAGAGAAGATTCACTAGAATGATTCCGGGAATGAGAGGGTTAACATATGAGGAACATTTGACTGCTCTTGGACTGTACTCCGTGGAGTTTAGAAGAATGAGGGGGAACCTCACAGAAACATTTCGAATGTTAAAATGCATGAACAGAGTGGATGTGGCAAAGTTGTTTCCCATGGCGGGGGAGTCTAGTACGAGCGAGCATGACTTAAGGATTGAAGGGCGCCCATTCAGAAAGGAGATGTGAAGAATTTTTTTTAGCCAGAAGGTGGTGAATCTGTGAATTTCTTGCGGCAGTGGAGACCAAGTCATTGGTTGTATTTAAGACAGAGATTGATAGGTATGTGAGTAGCCAGGGCATCAAAGGTCATGGTGAGAAGGTGGGGGAGTGGGACAAAATGGGAGAATTGATCAGCTCATGATAAAATGTCGGAGCAGATTCGAAGGGCCGAATGGCCGGCTTCTGCTGCTTTATCTTATGGTCTTATTTGAATGCACCAGTATACGTAATAAGGATCTTGTAGCACAGGTAGAGTTTGGCAGGTACAAACTTAGGCAGGTACGACTTTGGTCGAAGGAATAAAAGCAGAGACAATTCTGTAAACAGGGCGAAAACTAAAAAATCAGAGGTGCAAAAGGACATGGGTGTCCTTGTGCAGGATTCCCTGAAGGTTAACTTGCAGTTTGTGTCAGTGGTAAGATTGGCAAACTCAATGTTTGCTTTCACTTCGAGAGGATTAGAATACAAGAACAAACATGTAATTCTGAGGTTTTATAAGGCATTGGTCAGATCACACTTGGAGTATTGTGAGCAGTTTTGGGTCCCTTCTATTGGAAAACGTACTGGCATTGGAGAGGGTCCAGAAGATTCACAAGAATGATTCCGGGAATGAAAGAATTAACATGTGAGGACTGTCTGATGGTTCTGGGCCTGTACTCACGGGAGTTTAGAGGAATGTCTGATTTATTATCTCCATCAACCCTATTCTCCCGCCTCCTCCCCATAACATTGGAGATACTGACCAATCAAGAAGTTTACTTATTAACTTCTGCTTTAAAAATCAAACATGAGAAACTCTGCAGATGCTGGTAATCCAAGCTACACAGGTCTTGATGAATAGTCTCGCCAGATCTCTCTGACACCTGTCGGGAGAGAGTTGATGTTGGGAGGATGTGGGTGGGTCGAGAACGGTAAGCACAGCCTTGGACTATAGGGATGTCCATTTAGGACAGAGATGAGGAGGAATTCCTTTATCCACAGGATAGTGAATCTGCCAGAGGCAGCTGTGGAGGCCAAATAATTGAGTATATTTAAAGCAGAGTAACACACACAAGTTGTTGGGGGAACAGCAGGCCAGGGAAGTTTCTACGGAAAAGAGTAAACAGTCCACGGTTCAGACTGAAACACTTCATCAAGACCTGTGTTGCTTAAGGGTTCCTGCAAATTCATCCTCTGTCCTAATGAAGGGCTGCGGGGGATGGGGTTGTGGGAAAGGGGACAAAGTCATTCTCATCTGCCATCTTTGCCCCCTCTAGCTTCTCATTACGTCTACACACACAGTTCACCCACGGGGTTTCCACCTCTCCCCCTCCTGGTTCAATCTGCCATTCATTTCTCCCCTACTGGTTCCCATTATCACCTCCTTTACTGTCTCAAACCATCACACTGCCCCACTTCACACTCACAAATTGAAGTGAACATTGTATGACGGGCCTATTCCTGTGCTGTACTGCTCTATGTTCTCTGTTCCCTGTTTCGAAGAATGAGAGGAGATCTCATGGAATCACAAAATTCTTTCAGGGGTCAACAGGCAGGAGTGAGGGAGGATGTTTCCCCTGTCTGAGGAGTCAAGGGCCAGGGGTCTCTCTGCTCACCGTCCAGCATAAAACCCCTGGGGAGACATTAATTGTCCATCCGCTTTCGTCGGGTCAAACAACGGGAAAGGTTCGTGTCGGCCACCCGACCGCGCCGGAGGTCCAGTGGCCTTTCCCCGATCCCCGGGGCTGCGCTGCCCGAGTCTCCCCCCGATCCCCGGGGACTCTCTAATTCACTGCTTCTCCCCCCAGTCTCTGTCACCCTGGATGTGGAAACGGCGCATCCGTGTCTCGAGGTGTCTGAGGATCGGAAGAGTATGAGATGGACCGGGACCTGGAGGAATCTCCGTGACACAAGGAAGAGATTCACAGACCGGCCTTGTGTGCTGGGATCGGAGGGATTCACATCGGGAAGGCATTACTGGGAGGTGGGGGTGACGGGGATTCGGTTCTGGTGTCTGGGAGTCGCCGCAGAGTCTGTGGAGAGGAAGAGATTGTTCAGTCTGAGACCGGAGACCGGATTCTGGGTCATCGAGCGGGATGGTGACGTGTTACATCGGGATTATGACGTGTCCCATAATCTCCCCTCCCCCGAATCCCGTCTCGCTGCCGGTCCCATCCCCGGAAGGGTGGGAGTTTATCTCAGTTATGAGTCCGGGACAGTTTCATTTTACAACGCGGAGACCAAGTTCCATCTCCACACCTTCACTGGGAATAAATATACGGGGAAACTTTATCCTTTCTTCGCGACTTGGGTAAGAAACCAGTGGCTGAGAATCTGCTCCGGTTCGGCTCCGGGTCTGTAAACGGGTCGGGTCCCGGGACCGGCGTCAGGAGTAAAGTCCCTGTAAATATAAATGTGCGGAGAGTGCAGCGAAATACGTGGCTAAGGAGATGGTGCAGGAGGGAGGGCTTCGTATTTCTGGACAATTGGGCTTTGTTCCCGGGAAGGTGTGGCCTGTTCCGACGGGTCGGGTTGCCGCCCGAACTGGAGGGGGACTAACATTCTTGCGGGTAGATTAGCTAGTGCTTCTTGGCGGGCGGGGCTTGTAAAAGGATTTGCAGGGGGAGGTGAACCAGAGTGTTAGAGCAGATAGTGAGGTGGAGGAGGATAAAGGTCATGCGAGGACTGCATGTTTAGACAGAAATCAAAGGTTTGCACATTCGGTTGTAAATTAATTTTCAGAGCTTTAGAAATTGTAGAGAATAAAGATTTTCAAAAAGATTTTGATGAAGAACATGACCAGAACATATGTGAAAAAGTGGCTACTTCAGTTTTATACCTATCGCAATAATTGTCTATGTTAGGAAATATTTTGGATAGTCTCTCCTTTATTAAATAGTAACAGTGAACAATTTTAAATTGAATTAAACACTGATTGGCACATATTAAAGAAGAATTGTCCATCTTCATTAACAAAGGTCATATTAAGTTCTCTCTCCCAAACTTGTTTAAACTTCAGTGATTAAGGGGATTTTTTTTTGAAGATTTATTTATTTTTATTATCATTTATTTTGTGATGGTCGATTGAAGACTTTTGAAGAGTTAATTAGCAAATATTCTCTCTCATACACACTTTCTGTAATATCTTCAGGTCAGACATTTTTTACAAAAATAATTATCGAAGTTCGCATATATGCAAGAATCTGATTTGTTGGATACTATTTTGAATATGAATCCTTTAGTAAGAGGTTCCGCTGGTAGAATTTATAATTTATTTTTAATACATTAATACAAAAAGATAACCTCCCACCTAAGGTTTATACATGATAGAAATATTTGTTGTTTCAGACGTGATAGAGGGGGAGGGATGAAAGGGGGAGGAGTGGCATTACTAGCCAGTGAAAATATCACAGCTGTGCGTAGACAGGACAGCCCGGAGGGCTTGTCTACAGAGGTCATATGAGTGGAGCTGATGAACGGGAAAGGTGCGACCACACTAATAGGGGTGTATTATAGACCGCCCAATAGTCAGAGAGAATTGGAGGAGCAAATCTGTATAAAGATAGTAGACCGATGTAAGAAACAGTAAGTTGTAATAGTAGGGAATTTTAACTTTCCACATATTGACTGGGTCTCCCAAACTGTAAAAGGGCTAGATGTCTTGGAATGTTTTCAGGGAAGTTTTCTAAATGAATATATAGAGGTACCTACGAGAGAGGATGCAATACTTGATCTCCTATTAGGAAACCAGACAGTCAGGTGACAGAAGTTTGTGTAGGCGAACAAGATCTAGGAAGAGTGGATTGGGATAAGTTTTTTTTTCCTGACAAGGATGTGTTCAGTAAGTGGAAGGCCTCCAAATGTGAAATTTTGAGGGTGCAGAGTTTGCATGTTCCTGCCAGGATTAAAGACAAAGTTAACAGGCAGAAGGAACCTGGTTTTCAAGGGATATTGGCGATCTCGTTAAGAAAAAGAGAGAGGTGTATAGCAGGTAGAGGCAACAAAGAGCAAATGAGTTACTTAAAGAGTATAGAAAACGTAAGAAAATACTAAAGAAGGAAATTAGGAAGGAAAAAAAGACATGAGGTGGCTTTGGCAGATAATGTGAAGGAAAACCTGAAGGGTTTCTACAAGTATATCAAGAGTAAAAGGATAGTAAGGGACAAAATTGGTCTCCTAGAAGATCAGAGTGGTCGTCAATGTGTGGAGCCTTACGAGATGGGGGAGATCTTAAACAGTTTTTTTGCATCAGTATTTACTCAGGAAACTGGCATAGTGTATATGGAAGGAAGGGAAACAAGCAGTAGTGTCATGGAACATTTGTAGATTAAAGAGGAGGAGGTGCTTGCTGCCTTACAGCGAATAAAGGTAGATAAATCCCCCGGGCCTGACTTGATATTTCCTCGGACCTTGAGAGAGACTAGAGTAGAAATTGCAGGGTCCCTGACAGAAATATTTAAAATGTCTTCAGCCACGGGTGCAGTGCCGGAGGATTGGAGGGTAGCTCATGTTATTCCGTTGTTTAAAAAAGGCTCCAATAGAAAACCAGGTAACTAAAGGCCAGTGAGCCTGACATCAGTAGTAGGTAAATTATTGGAAGATGTTCTGAGAGATCGGGTTTACAAGTATTTGGACAGCCAAGGGCTGATTAAGGATAGTCAGTATGGCTTTGTGCCTGGTAGATCGTGTTTAATGAATCTCGAAGAGTTTCTGGAGGAAGTTATCAACTAAGTAGGTGAAGGAAAGGCTGTGGATGTTGTCTACATGAACTGTAGTAAGGCCTTTGACAAGGTCCCACATGGGAGGTTTGTTCAGAAAGTTCAGACATGAGGTATCCATGGAGAGGTTGGAGAGATTGCAAGAGTGTAGAGATTTACTAGGATGTTGCCAGGTCTTCAGGAGTTGAGTTACAGGGAAAGATTGAACAGGTTAGGACTTTATTCCTTGAAGCATAGAAGAATGAGGGGAGATTTGATAGAGGTTTACAAAATTATGTGGGGTATAGACAGTAAATGCGAGTAAGTTCTTTCCATTTAGATTAGGAAAGATAAATATGATAGGACATGGTTTTAGGGTGAAAGGGGAAAGCTTTAGGGGGAACATTAGGAGGATCTTCTTCACTCAGAGAGTGGTGGGAGTGTGGAACGAGCTGCCATCTGACGTGGTAAATGCAGGTTCACTCTTAAGTTTTAAGAATAAATTGGATAGCTACATGGATGGGAGAGGTCTGGAGGGTTACGGACTGGGTGCAGGTCAATGGGACGAGCGGAATAAAGTTTCCGCACAGACTAGAAGCGCCAAATGGCCTGTTTTCTGTGCTGTAGTGTTCTATGGTTCTATGGAGTGAAATAAACACGACATAAGAATTGTCGATCGATTAATTTTAACTCGTTCACCTCATCCGTCAACCGAACAGAAACACCAGGGATTCAGCAGCAGATGCGGGCGGCAGGTCCTGAGCTCCCCCGGGTCCTAAAGTCCACCCTTAATGAGACAGGTTAAATGGGACAAGTGGGGGCGGTGCTGACCGGAAAAGACAGTGAAGATTGTTCATTAAGTTCACCTGCCATTTCTTTGTCCCCCATTACTACTTCACCAGCATCATTTTCCAGTGGTCTAGTATCAACTCTCAGCTCCCTTTCACTCTTCATGTAACTGAAAACTAAACTTTTAGTATCTTGATTTATATTATTGGCCAGTTTGCCCTCAAATTTCGTCTTTACCATTCTTATGGCTTTTTTCATTGCCTTTTGTTGGATTTTAAGAGCATCCCAATAATCCAACATCCCACTCACCTTTGCTACCCTATATGTCATTTCCTTAGGTTTAACACAATTATTACATGCCTTTTCCAGCTCAAACTATGAATTGATTAAAAGTCAGTCCCATAATTTAATAGGTTTTATCTGAAAACTATCTACCCTCGCAAAGATTGTACTGAAGACTGCATTTGATTTTTCTTCAGCCTTATACGCTTCACATTGAAATAGTATGTATTTCGACAGTTTCATAATGACAAAATGTACACGACACAGAATGATGTTTTCCAATTAGTTACAAGGCATAATTAAGCATAGTGTTGACATTTCTATGTCATGTCAATATCATTCCTTCCCTTGTTTTAAGCTCTTCTTCTATAAACCCAACAGGTTTATGTATTCTGTAAAGGTATCTGTCCTTATGTCCATTATCCTACGTCTTGCCATAAGCCCCGAATTCTTAACACTACCAACCCTTTAGCTTCTAATTTGCTAAGTGGAAGGTCTATATCAACAGCTTAACATTTAACAGCTTTTGTTCTTAAACAGTCAACATCATCATTTCCCTCAACAGTGTGATGTGCAGGGCCCATAATGTACAGACATATAAATCAAACTTTATATATGAAATACCGTTTGACAAGTTTCCAACTGTCAATCTGACCTACTGCCAGAATGACCTGCTTAGGACTCATCAAAACTGAAATGTATTCTGAGCAAATTATAAGGACCAATTTCCTCCACCCACTGTAAGCCTATAATGTGGGGAAAGAATTCTGCTTCCTATGCTGATAAATGGCTATGAGTCATTTCTTTATCATTACTTGCAATTCAGGCACACAAAAACAGCCACACCAACATCCCCAGTTAACTTATCTTTGGATTCATCTATAAAAATGGTTACTGTATGATAATAACTTACATTGATATACTGATGAACCAACAGACTCTCAGGCAGAACCGAATCCGATCGTGTAACATAAAATCAACTGAAGTCATTGGAAAAAACAAGGTGTGGTTACAGAGAAAGCTACAGTGGGACATATTGTATCATCAAATACACCCGTATTCCCAGCGTGGTAAGAACACAGCCACTCAGAACAAAAAACATTCTTCTTGTGATATCCCCAACCGTCCTCCAGCACACCTTTAACAGGATGATCATTTCCTTGCCCCCGCAAATTAATCCAATATGTTGACATCAACTTGAACCTCTGTTACTTTGAGGGCAATTGTCCCATTGCAATCAGTAAAGCCAAAACAGGAGACAACATTACCGCACATGAACACAATCTTAAAGTCTGTAATTGTATCACATAGAAACATTTTTAATTTGAAGGTGAAGCTGATCCATAAGCTACACAGACATAATCAAGATCAGATCAAATTAAACAAATATAATTGGTCAACAAAGATTTTCATATTGCACCCAAGAATACCCACATAGATGTCTGAGGAGATTTAAAGCTCCTTTACATTTATCAATTATTTTACTGATAGGTGTTTCCACGTCAGCTTATTATCCATCCACATACTGAGAAATTTTACCACTGACACTTCCTCAAGATATTAATGACATAATTTAAAATCAAGTGCAAGTCTATTAATGCTGTTTGTAAACCACATAATGCATTTTAACGACTGAAAGCTTAAAATCCTCATCAATCTGCCCACTGTTTGACCTATTATTTGAAAATTGCAATTAATACCTGTAACGTTCTCGCTCGGGTGTGAAGTAACGCCGAGGTAAACGTCGAGATAAACCAGAATCAATGCAAACGAGACCGCAGTAAGATTAACCATTTACTGTTCACTCTTCACATTAACGCATGGTGAAAACTGTTGAAAAACAATACAAGATTGGTACAGTGTTTGTTCCCTTCTAAATATCACATTTACATTGTGAACACTTGCAAAGGTAAAACTACAATAACTACATTACATTAAAGTGCAGCATACAGTCAGAATCTAGCTGCTCCATTGGCTGCTTTAGACACACTTCAATACAAACTATCCCGACTCTTTAACTGACGAAAAGGTAAACCTTACCGACCGTCGTTACTTTTAACAGAATCGGCGTTAACATTTTAACTCAAAATACCGATTATCTAATGACTTACAGCGTTGCTTTCACTGTGTCTTTGGTGCATAGAGAGACCCTAGTCAGCGTTATGGTCGCACATGCGAGTGACCCCCGCCCTTGCGTGAATCTCAAACCGGTAATTCCCCACAAGACGCGGCGAACCCGGATGTGACGTCATCGCAGCCGCGATGTATTACAGACAAATCAATTGATTTAAACAATCCTAACTTTAACTAAAAAATGCTAACAAATTACTATGCGAAAATATTATAAACTAAATAACTGCCATAAAGGCAGCACACTCCCCGCTTGGCCTTCGTAAGGTCACAATGAACGTAATACAAACTTCGGTCTCTAAATCAGTCGTTAGGTAGAAGTAAAATGACTTCTGTAACAGGCCTTTGGTAAATTTTCCCATCGCCTTGGTCGGTAGTTTTCAACTCGACTTCCCTGACGTGTCCATCCCTACTAGGGAATGTGGCAGTGATTCTGGCCATTGGCCAGCAGTTGCCGGCGATTTGCTTGTCCTTGAGCAGGACTAAATCTCCAACTTGAAGGTCCCTTCTCCATTGCTTTGTGTACAGGTCCTTATCGGAGAAGTCCCCTGGTGGAGGGGCAGCTCCTGCCTTCGGCGTAAGGAGCATTGATGGCGACAGTATGAAGGGGTTTTCCGGGTCAGGAGACACGGGTAGGAGTGGTCGTGCATTCATAATGGCTGTGACCTCTGCCATTGGTGTGCCCAGTACCTCGTGGGTCGATCGGATGCTTTGCTGCATCTCAGGTCTCCTTTTCGTGGTTTTTTGCAAGGGCGTGAACCGCTTGACTGCCTGCTCTTTGTTGTTTGGCAAGCACTGGCGTGATTCTCTGAAAGGTAGTGGGGCGACCCCACTATTTGCTTTGTCTCTGAAGACCTTGGTGTCCTCCGTTTTTAAGATGGTGGCGTCTTGAGCCGATGGAGCGAGTTTATTATCATGCTCCTTTTGAGCAAAGACAGACTGACCGAGCGTCTCGTCAGTTACTTTGCGCTTGTTAAAGCCTTGTGGTGCTTCCTGGACGCACATGGAACTTGTGCGGGGTTGAAGAATCATATGGCGGCTACTTTCTAGCACATTGGTCTTGAGTGTGTTAGCCGTTGATTTGTGCTCGTTGCCAGGGCACACCTCTCCTATCACCACCCAGCCCAGATCCAGGCGTTGGGCGAAGGGGGCGTCGTGTGGTCCATTGACCTGCTGCCTAACCTTATGTACCCGGAGAACATCTCTTCCTAATAGCAGGAGTATTTCTGCTTCTGGATCCAGCTCTGGGATGTGTTTGGCGATGTGGTGGAGATGTGGTTGGTGTAGCACCGCACTTGGCGTCGGGATCTCAGTGCGGTTATTCAAGATTTTCTCGCACTCTACGAGTGGGGGGAGACAGATGAGGACTTTACCATCCAGGGACTCGATCTGGAAGCCTTCGGCCCTCCTTCCGTAAGTTTTCATGTTGCCTGAGCAAGTTCTAAGGTAGTATGGGAACTGCTCACTCTCAATGTTGAACAAGTTAAAGAACTTTGGGCTGACTAGCGAGCGGTTGCTCTGATCGTCCAGAATTACGTAGGCTTTGATGGCCTTGTCTTTGGCTCCCTTAGGGTACACCTTAGTGAGACAGATCTTTGAACAAGAACGGCTTGCCTGCGCTTGACCGCAAACTTCCGTATAGCTCGAGCTGACAACAGTTGTCCTGGAGTGAGCTTCTCCCTCCCCGCCGTCCTGTTGTGGGGGTGAAGGAGCGTTGTCGGTTTGCGGTGACGGGCCAGGATGCATGGCCCAGTCGTGATTAGTGCTATCACATTCCAGGCACTTCACGGCGATCGTACACTCTCTCGCACAGTGAGAGGTCGAGGAACAGCATCTAAAGCATATTCCTTTCTCCTCGAGGAGGGCCTTCTTCTCTTCAAGGGGTTTTTCCCTAAACGTTCTGCATCTTTTGAGGGGGTGGGGTTTGTTATGCAATGGACAATTCTTGCTAGAGTCGTTGTTAGTTGTAAGGACTTCAGTCTTAAGCGCTGAGACTGGTTTAGTAATGTTGGAATTATTCGAAGTGGATTTATCTGGCTTGGTGTAAATTGTACTGCTTCCTGGACCTATGAGGCTAGGATCGTTTCGCTTCTTCGCCTCCTTGCACACGAACCTGGTGAAATACTCGAAGGGAGGGAATTGACCTTCGTGTTCTTCCTTGTAATCTGAGGCAACGGACAACCATCTGTCCTGCAGCCCAAATGGAAGTTTGTCCGCGAGTTGTCTAATCCCGGTTGGAGTGTCTAGGTATACTAGACCAGCTGAGTGGCCATCTTCTTTGGCGCCTTGAATCTCCATGAGTAAATCTCCAAATTCTCTTAGCTTGGTGTGGTCCTTGGCTGACACCTTAGGAAAATTTCCCAAACGTTGGCATAGCGCCGCCTCAATAATTTCGGGGGCTCCGTAGCCCTCCTGAAGTCTCTCCCATGCTTTCTTCAATGCTAGCTCGGGTTTGTTGATGTACACTGAACGCATGCGTCTCACCTGTTCGCATGATTCTTTTCCCAGCCATTTTGCCATAAGATCCAACTCCTGGGTTGCTCTGAGCTGGAATCCGTCGATAGCGTTGGTGAAAGTGGAGTACCATGCACGGTAATTTTCGGGTTTATCGTCAAACCGGTATAGTCCTGAAGTTACGAGATCCCGTCGTGCGAAATACCGTGCTGCGGATTCATCTGCAGGTGGCGTGCGGGCTGAGGGAACATGTCCACAGGTACATGACTGAGGGCGTACATCTGTTATGGGATTTGCTGGTCTGGACTCAGTCTTTGCCTCTCTTCTCCCCAAATCCGGTAAGTTCGGTGTCGAGAAGTACTTGTCGTGAGCCCTTGCATTCCTGGGTTCATCGCGGAGTTGCGAGGGTAAATTATCTTCCTCGAATGGACGTGATGCCGTCGGGCCTCTCCAAGACTCCTCGTGAAGTGGGACGTTATCGAATAAGTAAGGAGAGGAAGAAAGAGTCTTCCATTCCATTTGAGATTGGACATAGTCCCTTGTACGTTCCAATCCGATCTTTTCTGAGGTAGATTTTCCGTCCTTCGGATCATGCATTTCTTCGGCGTCTTCTATTAACTCTGCTTCCACCTCGGCAGCTGCTGCTTCTCGTTCTAGCTTCAGCGCTTCTAACCGTGCCTCTACCCTTTTCCTTTCCAATTCGTTTTCGGCTTCTCTGGCAGCCTTTTCCTTCTGGTTTTCGGCTTCTCTGGCAGCCGCTTCCTTCTGGTTTTCGGCTTCTCTGGCAGCCGCTTCCTTCTGGTTTTCGGCTTCTCTGGCAGCCGCTTTCTTCTGGTTTTCGGCTTCTCTGGCAGCCGCTTTCATCTTTACTTCTAATTCTTCTTTGGCAAAGCGCGCTCGCACCTTGGCGGCTTCTGCTTTCGCTCTTGCTTGGGTGGCCTTACTTGATGCCCTACTGCCCCCATCGCAGGATGACGATGACTTTGACAACGACTTGATGCTGGATCGGGTTGACATGGCTGCACCTTAAACACCTGATAATGCCGCTTTTTCACTGTAACGTTCTCGCTCGGGTGTGAAGTAACGCCGAGGTAAACGTCGAGATAAACCAGAATCAATGCAAACGAGACCGCAGTAAGATTAACCATTTACTGTTCACTCTTCACATTAACGCATGGTGAAAACTGTTGAAAAACAATACAAGATTGGTACAGTGTTTGTTCCCTTCTAAATATCACATTTACATTGTGAACACTTGCAAAGGTAAAACTACAATAACTACATTACATTAAAGTGCAGCATACAGTCAGAATCTAGCTGCTCCATTGGCTGCTTTAGACACACTTCAATACAAACTATCCCGACTCTTTAACTGACGAAAAGGTAAACCTTACCGACCGTCGTTACTTTTAACAGAATCGGCGTTAACATTTTAACTCAAAATACCGATTATCTAATGACTTACAGCGTTGCTTTCACTGTGTCTTTGGTGCATAGAGAGACCCTAGTCAGCGTTATGGTCGCACATGCGAGTGACCCCCGCCCTTGCGTGAATCTCAAACCGGTAATTCCCCACAAGACGCGGCGAACCCGGATGTGACGTCATCGCAGCCGCGATGTATTACAGACAAATCAATTGATTTAAACAATCCTAACTTTAACTAAAAAATGCTAACAAATTACTATGCGAAAATATTATAAACTAAATAACTGCCATAAAGGCAGCACAATACCTCTAATCTATAAAGCTACATCATCTGTATATTGTGATTTACCCAGGGTATCCCATTTTCCCATCTCAGAGAAAATATCATTAATCATAATATTAAATAATGAAGGGCTACAAATACTGCCTTGTGGGATCCCATTCTCTATCTCATAGAAACACAAACTTATCATGCCGACCGGTACTTGGACAGTCCATCCAAAAAAAAAACTCAGAAAAATTATACAATGTCCTCCTCACTCCTAATTTAATCAAAAGTCCTTTCTTCCATATCATTTCCCTTTTCAGTATCAAGAAATACTGCTATTACAACATCTTTAATTGTGTTTTCCGAATATCATCTTCCAAATCTAAAACTGAATCTAATGTCATTTCACCCTTCCAAAATCCACTCTAATAAAACACCTTATCACCACTCTTTCCAAAATACAACTCAAGCGCTTGATTACCATACATTCCATAAGTTTACATAAATCAGACATTCACGATATAGGCCCATAACTAGAAGGATCAGATGGGGATCTGCTAGGTTTTAGAATTGGTACTACTATTTCCATTTTCCATGAGGAAAGTAGATGCACAATTCAAACATTTAATATTTTCACAAAAGCGAATTATATACAATTACAATTTCAAATATCACTCTTTCCTGGGAACACGACCTGCATTAATAATAGACTTCTTAAATTCATACAAAGAAATCTCTCCATCAGTGATACTATCATTGCTACAGCTGACTTCCAGCACATCAGGGTATTCACTGAAAAACATATCCCTACATTGTTTAACTTCTTCACTTAAATTATCCTGATTATGAATCTCAGCAAATGACCCAGCCAGTAACACAAACTTCCCTGTTTCAGTAACAATCATTTTTTCCTCATTAATCAACACTGGAATATTATGATCCCCACAAATCCCCTCATTTTCTAAATCATATCCCAAACAATTCCAAGTTTGATATCCCTTCCAATATTATCTCCATATAATCTCCAGTAAATCACCTCCTTCCTCACCACGGCCTTTGCCCTTTTATTGTTAATAATGTAACTCGGAGACTGATGCACCATCACATTAAAACTCACATTTCTCCCAATTTGTTTCCTGTCCAATTATAAATCCAAATCCAAACTCATAAAGACAGGAAGGCTAACTGACATTCAGATAAACTAATCACCCTTTGAGTTCCCATTTGACTGACAGGCACTACAGCCAATGCCAGCAGGGGTCAGTGTTAAGTCTGAGCTACGATAGGCTGGAAGAAATCGGCCCATGATCAGCCCCTCCTCTTCCGCTCCATCGCCATGGCGAGATCAGCGCATCGCTTCTGTCGTTGTCGCCGGCCTCGGCGCCCACAAGGACGGGTGTGATTCCCCTTCGCGCCTCGGTGGGTCTGTTTCGGTGACGTCTGTGGTGGCTGACGGAACATGCTTTGACAGGGAGCGAGCGAGGAACATTGACTACAACTCCCAGAAGGCCCCACTGATGACTTTGTGGTGTTGTTTAGGGGTAAGTTATAAAAGCAAAATGGAGGAAAATGTAATGCATTACGTTTTCTGTACTGTGTCGTGCCTTCAATGAAAAATTAAATTAAAAGAGAGATTCCAGCGTGAAACAGATAGAACAGTACAGGCCCTTCGGCCCACAATGTTGTGCCGACCCTTAAACTCTGCCTCCCTAAGCTTAAATTCCTCCATATATCTGTTTAGTAGACTCTTTAACTTTACTAGTGTATCTGCCTACACCACTGACTCGGGCAGTGCATTCCACGCACCAACCACTCTCTGAGTAGAAAATCTTCCTCTAATATCCCCCTTGAACTTCCCTCCCCTTACCTTAAAGCCATGTCCTCTTGTATTGAGCAGTGGTGCACTGGGGAAGAGGCGCTATTCCCCTTAATATCAACTATATCTCTATAATTTCTCCTCTCATCCTCCTTCTCTCCAGAGAGTAAGCCCTAGCTCCCCTAATCTCTGATCATAATCAATGCTCTCTAAATCAGGCAGCATTCTGGTAAATCTGCTCTGTACCCTTTCCAGTGCTTCCACATCCTTCTTATGGTGAGGTGACCAGAACTGGACAGAGTACTCCAAGTGTGCCCCAACGAGAGTTTTATAGAGCTGCATCATTACATCGCGTCTCTTAAACTCTATCCCTCGACTTATGAAAGCTAACACCCCATAAGCTTTCTTAAATACTCTGTCTACCTGTGAGGCAACGGTCAGGGATCTGTGGACATGTAGCCCCAGATCCCTCTGCTCCTCCACACTTCCAAGTATCCTGCCATTTACTTTGTACTCTGCCTTGGAGTTTGTCCTTCCAAATTATACCACCTCACGCTTCTCCAGGTTGAACTCTATCTGCCACTTCTCAGCCCACTCCTGCATCCTATCAATGTCTCTCTGCAATCTTTGAAAATCCTCTGCATTATCCACAACACCACCAACCTTTGTGTCTTCTGAAAGCTGGCCAACCCATCCTTCTACCCCCACATCCAGGTTGTTAATAAAAATCTCGAAAAGTAGGGGTCCCAGAACTGATCCTTGTGGGACACCACTAGTCACAACCCTCCAATCCAAATGTACTCCCTCCACCACAACTCTCTGCTTTCAGCAGGCAAGCCAATTCTGAATCCACCTGGTCAAACATCCCCGGATCCCATGCCTTCTGACTTTCTGATTAAGCCTACCGTGTGGAACCTTATCAAATGCATTACTAAATCCATGTAGATTGCATCCACTGCACTACCCTTATCTATATACCTGGTAACCTCCTAAAAGAACTCCATCAGGCTTGTTAGACACGATCTGCCCTTCAGAAAGCCACGCTGACTGTCACTGATCAGACCATGATTCTCTAAATGCCAATAAATCCTATATTTGGGAATCTTTTCCAACAGCTTTCCCACCACAGATGTAAGGATCAATGGTCTATAATTATCTGGACTATCCCTACGACCCTTTTTGAACAAGGGGACAACATTCGCCTCCCTCCAATCCTCCGGTACCATTCCCGTAGACAATGAGGACATAATGATCCCAGCCAGAGGCTCAGCAATCAATTTCCTCGCCTCGGATGCAGAACTGGGAAGTGGCAGAGGGAGTTCAACACAGATGAAGAGGTTCATTTCTGCAGGTCAAATTTAAACACAGAATAAAATGTTAATGGTAAGACTCTAACAGTGTGGAGGGTTAGAGAAATCTCAGGATCCATGTCCATATGACATTCAAAGCTGCTGTGGAAGTTGGCAGTGTTGTTAGGAAGGCGTCTGGTGTGATGGCCTTCATCAACCGTGGGATTGAGTTCAAGACCAGTGAGGTGATGTTGAATCTATATTTCTCCTAACCTGTACATAAGTAATTGTAATAAGATGATGAGAGGCTTTGACCATGTGGATAACCAGAGGCATTTTCCCAGGCTTGAAGTGACTAACACGAGGGGACGTAGTTTTAAGCTGTTTGGAAGTCGGTACAGAGGGAATGTCAGGGTAAGTTTCTTACACAGAGAGTGGTGGGTGCATGGAATGCACTGCCTGCAGCGATGGTGGAGGTGGATACAATAGGATATTTTCAGAGATTCTTAGATAGGTACATGGAGCTTAGAAACATAGAGGGTTATACGATCAGGAAATCCTAGGCAGTCTCTGGAGTAGGTTACATGGTCGGTACAACATTGTGGGCTGAAGAGCCTGTAATGTGCTGTAGATTTCTGTGTTCTGTGTCAAAGACAGGCAGAGGGATTAGTTTAAATGGACAGGAGGACAGCATGGAAAGGTTGGGCCGAAAGGCCTGTGTTAGTGCCGTAAGGGAGGGGTTCTGTCCCAACCATCGACTCTATTCCCCTGAACAGATGCTGCCTGACTTGACAACGTTCTTGAAAAGTTGCATTCAGTTCCACTTAGCATTCTGTACAAAGGATGTTTTGTGCTGGAAGAGTGCAGAGGAGATTCATCATGATAGAGGGGGTTTCTGATCATAAGTCCATAAGGCATAGGAACAGAATTAGGCCATTCAGCCCATTGAGTCAGCCACCTTTCCATCATGGCTGATCCCAGATCGCACTCAATTCCAGATATCTGACCTCCCGCCATATCTTTTGATACCCTGACCGATCAGGAAACGGTCAACTGCCGCCTTGAATATACCCACACACTCGGCCTCCACCGCAGTCTGTGGCAGAGCATTCCACAGATCCAATACTCTCTGGCTAATAAAACAAATAAGCTGCTTACCTCTGTTTGAAAAGGTGCCCCCTCAACTTTGTGGCTGTGCCCCACCACAGGAAATACCTTCTCCACATCCACCTTATCCAGTCCTTTCAACATTCGGTAGGTTTCAATGAGATGCCCCCGCATTTTTCTGAGTTCCAGTGAGCACAGGGTCAAAGCTGCCAAGTGCTCATCATATTTTAACCCCTTCAGTCCCGAAATCATCTTTCTGAACCTCCTCTGGACTCTCTCCAATGACAACACATACTGTCTTAGATATGCGGCCTAACTCAGCCTGACTAGTGTCTTATAAAGCCTCAGCTTTATCTCGTTGCTGTTATACTCATGGGGCGAGATTGGACTGTGTTGATCTGCAGGGGGATCTTGGAATCCGAGTTCATAACTCCCAGATAGTGGTTCCATTGTCAGGCAGTTATGTTGCAGTTGTATAAATCTCTAGTTTAACCACATCTGGAGAATTGCATTCGAATACAGGAATAAGGCTGAGGTTTTGGATGGTGAGTGGAAGAGGCTTAACAGGATGCTGCCTGGATAAAGTGAGACTGGACAATCTCGGGTAATTTTCTCCGGAGTAGCAGAGGCTGAGGGAGGTCTGACAGAGGTTTACAGGAATGTGAGAGGCACAGACAGAGTGGACAGCCGGGATTTTTTCTCTAAGGAGGAAATGTCCAATGCCAGTGGGCATGCACTTCAGGAGAAAGGGAGAACAGATCCTCATTGGTCCTTTTTGCACTATTGAAGTATTTTTTAATTTATTGTAATTTTGTATCTTTTCTCTGCATAGCTGCTGTTAAAAAAACAATTAGAAAAGACAATGAATTTAAAAAACATGACTCAGAATGTTTAAAGGAGATTTGCGTTTCAAGTTTTGTTTTTCATTCCCATAGTGGTGGGTGTCTGGAGTGAATGTCAGGGGTGGTGGTGGAGGCAGATGCGAAAGAGGCTATCAGATACCACGTGAATGTGAGGAGAATGGAGGAATGTGTTCCTTGTATAGGCAGAAGGGATTGGTTTAGTAAGGCATGAAATGACCAGTGCAATGGGTTCAGAACAACACAGTGAGCAGAAGGGCCTGTTCAAGGACAAGTACAGCAAGCAGAGCAGGTAAACTGGATAAAGTGATCCCACTCAGAGAACAGACTGTGACGTCAGTGGATATATGCCGGCATCACAGTTCTGTCACCAAAGATACTTCACTGCTGGATAAAATGAAGTTTGTGATGTTTATAACCGATGTGGTGAATTGTACTGATCAGACATCTCATCCTACTGAGGAAATTAAAATTATTGTGAAAGCTGCAGAAAGGTATCTTGGTGTAACTGGTGTTTTGTGGGAAGCTGTAAATGAAGCTCTGATTTGTGGGGGTTTCTGCATCCCAGTCTACTTGTGAAGATATGTAATGGAATTGAAATATTGAAGTGAAATGCAAGAAGCCTGATTTTACATGGTCAACACTTTCAGCAGTTTATTTCCGATTTGTCAGATTCTTCCGATGTTATATCTGTTCAGGAAACCTGCACATTTTAAGTTTTATTGCTGTGCAGGATTATATTGTCGTTTGGCTTGACAGGTTAGTTGGTAGAGGCATGGTGTTGTCAGTTTTATAAGGAAAGGGGCAAAGTATAGTGTTGTGAATGGGAATAAAATGTATCATGAACTTGTAGAAAATCTTGATTCAACAGTTATGTGTGTAATTTTCTTTTGTGAGAATATTAACTTTCTGAATCGTATTTGGAGGTTTGGCCATCGACTTTTCTCATGGAAAATGGTTGTAGTAGTTCCCATTCTAAAACCTGGATCTCCCCGTCTGATCCTCCTTCTTGTAGACCAATATCATTAAAGTCTCATTTATGTAAACTTGTGGAATGTATGGTAATCGAGTGTTTGAATTATATTTTCGATAAAAGAGGTAATTTCACTTTTTATCAGAGGGGAATTTGGAACGGTAGAATAAGACCATAAGACAAAGGAGCAGAAGTCGGTCATTCGGCCCATCGACTCTGCTCTGCCATTTTATCATGTGCTGATCCATTCTCCCATTTAGTCCCACTCCCCCGCCTTCTCACCATAACCTTTGATACCCTGGCTACTCAGATACCTAGCAATCTCTGCCTTAAATAACATTGGAATCAGTTTGGGTTTGGAAGATCATATTAGGAAAGTACAGTTAAAGATGTAGTAATAGCAATATTTTTGATATTGAAAAGGCGAATAATATTTATTGAAGGATGGACTTTTGCTTAATTTTTGGAAATGCAATTGAGAGGGCTATTGTACAATTTTTTCTGATTGTTTCTATTTGTACGTCTTGTAAAGGTCTGGATGAGCAAGTATGACATTGAATTCATTTTCATATTTGGAAGATGGTATTAGTAAAGCCAGTTAAATATAGATGTTGTAACAGCAGTATTTTTACTATTCAAAAGGCAGATGGTATTTATGGAAGGAAAGAATTTTTATGAAATTGTGGAAATGAGGATGGAGGGGTGATTATCTAACTTTGAGTTGTTTTAATTGAACGTTTTGTGTCAGGTATGGGTGGGAAAGTTATATTCAGGTTGTTATGAGATAGAAACTGGGATCCCACAGGCAGTATTTACTATTTTATATTATAATTAATAATATTTTTCTCTGAGACAGGTTTTTCATTGTGTAAATCACTATATGCAGATGATGGAGGTTTATGGATTAGAGGTAGAAATTTCACTTTTATTGTATATAGGATGCTTTAGCAATTAATAAGGTCGAACAGTCGGCAACTAGATGGGATTTAAGCTTTCAGTAGCAAAAACACAAGTTATGTGCTTTACAGACAGGATTAATGGACCTATACTTGATAGGAAATGATATGGTCAAACTCCTTAAAAAGTGTCAGTGGTAAGATTTCCAGACATGTGGACGGATAATAAGCTGAAATGGAAGCACCCGATCAGAAAATAATTGATAAATGTAAAGAAACATTAAATACTCTTCGTTATCTCTGTGAGTATTCTAGGGTGTTACATGAAAATATTTGTTGACCAATCTCGTTTGTTTAATTGGATCTGTTCTTGATTATGTTTGTGGTTTATAGATCACCTTCTTCTTCAACTTTATGATGTTTGGGTGTGATACATTTCGTGCTTTAAGATTGTGTTGTGGTTAAGTCAGGTTTCGGCTTTACTGGTTGAAATGGGACAATTGCCCTTACAGGGACAGAGGTGGAAGTTGATGTTAACAAATTGGATTGAACATCCTGTGCTAAAGGGTGGTGGGGAACATCACAAGAAGAATGCTTTCAGTTCTGGGTGGCTGGGTTCTTATCACGCTGGGAATATGGGTGTATTGGATGATACAATATGTTCCACTGTAGCTTTCTCGGTAACCCCACTTTGATGTTTTTTCCAATGACTGTAGTTAATTTTAGGTGACACAACTGGATTCTGTTCTGCCTGAGAGTCTGTTGGTTCATGAGTATATTAATGAAAGTTATTATCATGCGGTCAGCATTTTTACAGATGGATTAAAACATAATTTAACTGGGAACGTTGGTGCGTCTGTTTTCATTTGTTGTGTGTGCCTGAGTTGAAGGTAATGTTAAAGAAATCACTTACCAGCCGTTTGTGGGTCTATGGAGCAGAATTCTTTGCTTTGATTTTAGGGTTACAGTGTGTGGAGGAAATTGGTCCTTGCAAACTTGTAATTTGTTCAGATTCTCTTTCGGTTTTGATGAGCCATAAAACAGGACATTCTGGCAGTAGGTCAGATTGACTGTTGGAAACTCATCAAGCATTATTTCTTATACAAAGTTTGGTTCATATGTCTGCACCTTATGGGCCCTGCACATCGCACTGTTGAGGGAAATGATGGGGTTGACTGTTTAGCAACAAAACCTGTTAGAAGTTCAACTGTGGATATAGACATTCCACTTCGCAAATCAGAAGCTAAGGGGATGGTAGGGTTAAGAATTCAGGACTTATGGCAAGATCTGTAGGAAAATTGACATAAGCACTGATGCCTTTACAGAATACATAAACAAGTTGGGTTTATGGAAGAAGGGCTTAAAACAGGAAGGGAAGGAATGATATTGACACGACTTAGAATTGCCAACACTATGCTTAATTATGCCTTGTATCTAATTAGAAAACTTCATTCTGTGTCATAGGACCATAGAACCATAGAACACTACAGCACAGTACAGGCCCTTCAGCCCTCCATGTTGTGCCAACCCATATAATCCTTAAAAAAGTACTAAACCCACACTACCCCATAACCCTCTAATTTTCTTTCATCCATGTGCCTGTCCAAGAGGTTCTTAAATACCCCTAATGTTTTAGCCTCCATCACCATCCCTGGCAAGTCATTCCAGGCACTCACAACCCTCTGTGGAAAAAACGTACCCCTGATGTCTCCCCTAAACTTCCATCCCTTAATCTTGTACCTATGCCCTCTGGTGTTTGCTATTGGTGCCCTGGGAAACAGGTGCTGACTATCCACCCTATCTATGCCTCTCATAATCTTTTAGACCTCTATCAAGTCCCCTCTCATTCTTCTACACTCCAAAGACAAAAGTCCCAGCTCTGCTAACCTTGCTTCATATCACTGTCGTGTACATTTTGTCATTATGAAACTTTTAAACACATACTATTTCAGTGTGAAGCAGATATGGGTGAAAAAAATCAAATGCAGCTTTCAGTACAATCTTTGAGGGGTTGATAGTTTTCAGATAAAAACTTTATTAAGTTATAGGACTGACTTTAAATTAATTCACAGTATTGAACAGGCAAAGGCATATAATAATGGAAACGTCCCAATTGTATCGGGACGTTACTCTAGGGATGACGGCTTAACAGAGGAGGCTGACGGATGTGGGAATAGCAGGAGAGACATGTCCCACCGAAGAAGTTCTCAAATGGCAGGGGTAGGAATCCGTCTCTGACAAGGGAAGTTAAGGACTGTGTTAAGCCTAAGGAAATGGCATATAAGGTAGCAAAGGTGAGTGGGATGTTGGATTATTGGAATGCTCTTAAAATCCAACAAAAGGCAATGAAAAAAGCCATAAGAATGGTCAAGACGAAATATGAGGGCAAGCTGGCCAGTAATATAAATCAGGATACTAAAAGTTTAGTTTTCAGTTACATGAAGAGTCAAAGGGAGATGAGAGTTGATACTGGACCACTGGAAAATGATGCTGGTGATGTAGTAATGGGGAACAAAGAAATGGCTGATGAACTTAATGAACAATCTTCACTGTCTTTCCCAGTCAACACCACCCCCACTTGTCCCATTTAACCTGTCTCAGTTCGGGTGGACTGTAGGACCCGGGGGAGCTCAGGACCCTATTCTATTCTGTTGTTGGACGCGGTGAACGAGTTAAAATTAATGGATCGACAATTCTCATCTCATGATTATTTCACTTTCCGCATATTTACATTTAGGGGTGATCTTATTCCTGACGCCGGTCCCAGGACCCAACCCATTTACAGACCCGGAGCGGAACCGGAGCAGATTCTCAGCCACTGGTTTTCATCCCCAGTCGCAAAGTAAGGATAAAGTTTCCCTGTGAAGCTGTGGAGATGGGACTTGGTCTCCGCGTTGTAAAATGAAACTGTCCCGGACTCGTAACTGAGATAAACTCCCACCCTCCCGGGGATGGGACCGGCAGCAGATGGGACACTGCGGAGGTACGAACTTTCATCATGTCATAATTCCGAAGTAACACATCATAATACCGCCCAATGACCCAGAATCCGGTCTCCGGACTCAGTCCAACCCCTCTCTTCCTCTGCACAGACCCTGCGGCGACTCCTAGATACCAGTCCCGATTCCCCGCCACCTCCACCTCCCAGTAATGTCTCCCCGATGTGAATCCCTCCGATCCCAGCACACAAGCCCGATTTGTGAATCTCTCCCCGGTGTCAGGGAGCTCTCTCCGGGTCCGGGTACATCTCACACTCTTCCGATCCACAGACACCTCGATCCATTGATTCGTCGTTTCCACATCCAGGGTGACAGAGACTAGGGGGAGAAGCAGAGAATTAGGGAGTCCCCGAGCATTGTGGGGAGACTCAGGCAGCGCTGCCCCAGAGATTGGGGGAACACTCGGACAAAGAGTCCCCAGGACCAGTGGAAAGCCCGTGAAAACCTTTCCCAGGGAAGCGGGTGGGCAACTAATATCTCTCCAATATCTTTCCGCTGGACGGAGAGCAGAGATTTCCCGATCAAACAGACACAAAATGCTGGAGGAACAGAGCGGGTCAGGCAGCATGTGTGGAGAGAGATGGACAGTCTACATTTCAGATCGACATCTTCCCACAAGAACAAAAATGAATAGGGGACAGAGACAGTGTGGGAAAGGGGTGGATTAAGATGGGAAGGGGTTGAGTGAAAGGAGGTCACAGAGGCTCTTTGGCCCAACTTGTTCGTGACGACCATCTTGCTTTAATGAGCTGGTCCCATTTGCCCATTATTCCTTTCCGCCTTTCTTATCCACGTCCCTGGCAAGATGTATTTTAAAACATTGTCACTGTACCCAACTCTACAGTTGATCAAGAGCCCGGTGTACTATACCATCAATTTTAGTGTCACCCACAAACCTACTAACTGTGTCATCTACATTCTCATACAAATCATTAATATGAATGACAAACAACCCGGCCCCAGCACCGACCTCTGCAGGTCACAGGCCTCCAGTCCTCTGTGTTTAAGAGACGCTTGGACAGACACTTCAACAGGCAAGGCACAGAGGGAAACTGACCTAATGCCGGCCAATGGGATGAATGTAGATGGGTAAATAGATCATCACAGAGGTGATGGGTCAAAGGGAACATTTCTATGCTGTATGCACCCCCGTGCTGATAATTCCAAACGGACAGTTACCCCTGACCTTTGACTCCTCAGACAGGGGAAACATCCTCCCTGTATCCTGCCTGTTGATCCCTGAAAGAATTTTGTGTTTCCCTGAGATCTGCTCCCATTCTTCTAAACTGGGAATAGAGAACATAGAGCAGTACAGCAGAGGAACAGGCCCGTCATTCAATGTTCACATTCATTGAGTGTGAAGTGGAAAGTAGAAGGTTCGAGATAGTAAAGGAGGTGCTAATGGGAACCAGTAGGGGAGAGATGAACGGGCGATTGAACCAGAACCAGGTGGGGGAGAGGTGGAAAGCCTGTGGGTGAACTGTGTGTGTAGACATAACAAGAAGTTGGAGGGGAACAATGATGGGGGATAAGTATTCCTTTGTCCCTTTTCCCACAACCCAATCGCCCACAACCCCTCATTAGGACACGGGATGGAAATGCACAGATCCTTAAGCAATGCAGGTCTTGATGAAGGGTTTCAGCCCAAGCCGTCGACTGTCTAGTCTTTTCCAGAGATGCTTCCTGGCCTGCTGAGTTCCTCCAGCATTTTGTGTGTGTTAATCTACTTTAAATATACTCAATTATTTGTCCTCCGAAGCTGCCTGCTGCAGATTCACTATTCTCTGGCGAAAGGAATTCCTCCTCATCTCTGTTCTAAATGAGCGTCCTCTGGTCCTCGACCCACCCACATCCTCCAGACATCAACTCTCTCCAGACAGGAGACCAGGCAAGACCTTCATCAGGACCTGTGTAGCTTGGATTACCAGCATCCGCAGATTTTCTCATGTGTGATCTTTAAAGCACAAGTTGATAGATAAACTTCTTGATTAGTCAGAGTCTCAAACGTTATGGGGAGGAGGTGGGAGAATAGGGTTGAGGGGGATAATAAATCAGCCATTCTTCTAAACTCCAGTGAGTACAGTCCCAGAACCGACAAATATGTCTCATATGTTCTCTTTCATTCCCAGAATCTTTCTCGTGAACCTCCTGGACCCTTTCCAATGCCAGCACATCTTTTCCGATATAAGGGACCCATAATTGTTCACAATACTGCAAGTATGGTCTGACTAATGCCTTATAAAACCTCAGCATTACATCCTTGCTCTTGTATTCTAATCCTCCCAAAATGAAAGCAAACATTGAGTTTGCCGATCTTACCACTGACACAAACTGCAAGTTAACCTTTAGGGAATCCCGCACAAGGACACCCAAGTCCCTTTGTACTTCTGATTTTTGAATTTTCTCCCTGTTTACAAAATTGTCTATGCCTTTATTCCTTCTACCAAAGTGCATGCACGATTTCCCTACTCGATAATCCATCTATCACTTATTTGCCCATTTCCTGATCTGTCTCTGTCCTTCCCCAGATTCCGAGCTTCTGCAGCACTACTTGTCCCTTCACCTATCTTCATATTGTCTGCAAGCTTGGCCACAAAGGCAACAATTCTCTCATCCAAATCATTCTTTGTCTATCTTGGCTTTCTCGAAGAAGAATTCCTCGAAGAATTCCAACAGATTTGTCAGGCAAGATTTCCCCTTAAGGGAAGGGATGCTGTCTTTGCCCTATTATATTATGTGCCTCCATGTACCCGAAAGCTCGTCCTTAACACTGGACTCTAACATCTTCCCAAGCACACCACATCCAGACTAACTCACCTATAATTTTCTTTCCCCAGCTGCTCTGCCTTCTTAAAGAGTGAAGTGACCTTTGCAATTTCCAGTCATCTTGAATGATCTACTGATTCCTGAAAAATCCTTACTAATGCCCCCATATTCTCCTCAGCTAACTCTTTCCAAACAGTGGGGTGTGGTCCACCTGGTCCAGGACCTTCAGACCTTCAATCGTCCCACGTACTTTCTCCTCAGTAACAGCAACAACACGCATTTCTGTCCCCTGACACTCTCACATTTCTGACGTACAGCTGTTATCATTCACAGTGAGGATTGACACACAATATTAGATAAGTACCTCTGCCATGTCCTTTGTCACATTTCTCCTCTCCAGTGTCATTTTCTAGGGTAGTGGTCACCAACCTTTATAAGCCCAACATCTACTACCTCGGCCTCAGTAAAAGGCGAGATCAACTCCAAATTGATTAGTCACACGTATGCACACCGGGGCAGAAAAGACCAGAAGTAGAAATAATGCATAAGTGCCAGGGGTGCCCACTCTGTTTTGTACCATGGACTGGTTTAATATTGAGAATATTCTTGCGGACGGGGGGGGGGGGGTGGGGGGGGGGGTGTTAAACACGACCTTCGCGACTCTTGGCACCAAAAGTAATATTGGGCATGGCCTACCCTACCACACTGAAGTCTACTGGTTGAGCATAGGTGTTGTGCTCAAACATTTTCTTTCAATTACGTGCGGAAATTTGACTATTCATCAATCAGAAAGGGAAGCCAGTGGCAGAGTTCGATGACCCAGACTGGCTTCACGATCTTGCATTTTTGGTGGATATAACAGAGCACTTAAATGTGTTTAATGTTAACATGCAAAGGCCGAAACAAACTTGTTACGGAATATTACGACAGCATTTGTGCCTTTCAAATTAAATTAGGCCTGTGGGAGATGCAACTATCCCAGAGCAACCCAGCTCATTTCCCCTCTTTGCAGTCTGTGTGTGTCGCTCATGGTAATAATGACAACACGGACAGCTATAAGGACAAAATATCACGGCTGGAAAGTAAGTTTCAGAATCATTTTCAAGTCTTCAGTCACTCGAGAAGGAATTCTCACTATTTTGCTCGGCGTTTGCCGTCACCGCAGCATCAGATGTGCCGGAGGAACTCCAAATGGAACTAATTGAAATTCAGTGTAACTCGGCTTTGAAATATAAATTTGAGCCTATGAGTCTGGACTCATTCTATCAATACCTCGTACCGATGTACCCCAAGATGACAGACTTTGCCTCAAAGATCCTTTGCATGGTCAGGACAAGATGTCTCTGTGAGCAGGCGTTCTCCATAATGAACATTAACAAATCCAAACTGCACTCGCAGCTGACACACAAACATCTAAATGACATTACGAAAATCGGAACTGCCCAGAAACTGGTCCCTGATGTTGACAGGCTGGTTAAGACCAACAGATGTCAGGTGTCTGGATAGCAGCAAGTGAAAAATGAGTGACACTGTTTGATGCTCTGCGACATGTAAGCAAAATGCATTATGGAATATTGAGTGTCATAATATTGTGATTCATTCATTTTCTGACTATTGAAGTGATCACTTCAATAAAAAAATAGAGGCTAACTGTGTTAATTTTCTGGGATTGATTGCTGGAAGCAGGCTAATAAAAATTAGGTACATTTTTTACATTTGTACATTTGTACATTTGTTTCGTTAGGTCTACATTTGTGTCTGCTAATGTTCAATTTCAAATGGGTTATTAACGTAAAGAGTGTGGCTCCCAAAACAATCTCAGCCAACGTAGCATCGTTTTTCTCTCTCCCTCAGCACAACTTTCTTGTAGCCTACGACTGTAAGTTAATACCAATCATAAAAATAATGCTTGCTCGGCAATCTTCTTCATGAGAAACGGAATTTGTGAAGTGAAATACTTTGTAGTTATAGCAGAGACTGAGACACATGAGAGCAGGCTGAAAAAACGGAGGCAACGAAAGCTGCGTTCGCACGCGCCCGACTGATCCGGCCCGCATGAAGCTGCATTTTGCCCAGTCTGGCCCGTGACCTAAAATGAGTTTTACACCCCTGATCTACTACATCCCCTTTATACTACTTGTAACTCCTCAAGGAATTCCAACAGGTTTGTCAGGCAAGATTTTCCCTTGCGGAAACCATACTGACTTTGTCCTATTTTGTCCTGTGTCACGAAGTATTCCATATGGGCATACTTAACAATTGACTCCAACATCTTCGAAACCACAGAGGTGAAGCTAAGTGGTCCATAATTTCCTTTCTGCTGCCTTCCTCCTTACCAAAAGAGTGCAGCGACAGTTGGAATTTTCAGGTCCTCTGACAAGATGCCAGAGACAAATGATTTTTGAAAGATCATTTCAAATGCCTCCAGAATGCCTATAGCTACCTCTTTCAGAACACTAGGGTGCAGTTCATCTGGTCTGGGTGACTTATGTACCTTTAGGTCTTTCAGCTTTTTGAGCACCTTCTCCCTTGTAACAGTAACTGCACTCACTTCTCTCCCCTCGCACCCTTCAACACCGGGCACAGTGCTAGTGTTTTGCACGGTGAAGACTGGTGCAAAGTACTCATTTAGCTCATCTGCCATCTCTTTGTCCCCCGTTAATGTATATCCAGCCTCATTTTCTAGCGATCCTGTTACCACTCTCATCTCTTTTATTTTATTTACCTACTTGGGAAAAAAAACTTCCACTATCCACTTTGATATTGTTTGCTAGCTTGGTTTCAAATTTCATTCTTCTCCTCCCAATGATTATTTTAGTTCCTCTCTGTAGGTAGTTAAAGCTTCTGAATCCTCTGTCTTCCTGCTAATTTTTGATTTATTGTAGCCCCTCTCGTTTGCCTTTACAATAGCTTGTCTGCCACGGTTGTACTATTTTATCATTTGAGTATTTATTTATTTTTGGAATACATCGATTCTGCACCTTCCTCATTTTCCCAGAAACTGACACCATTTCTGCTCTGTTGTCATCATTGCCAGCATCTTCTTCCAGTTTGCTTTGGCCAGCTCCTCTTTCAGACCACTGTAATTTCCTTTACAACATCAGACTTTACTTTCTCCTTATCAAATTTCAAGTTGAACTCAGTCATGTTGTGAGCACTGTCTCCTAAGGGTTATTTTACCTAATCACCTCTGGTTCAATACATAACAGCAGCTGGAGACAGGTAGGAGACAGGTGTAGCACTTGTCCCGCTTGCAGGTGTCAGTGCCAGGAGGGAGAGGAGCGAGTGGATAAAGGAGTTACGTAGACAGCGATTCTGAGTGGGCTGGGTGTAGGTCTTGTCCGTTTTACAAAACAGCTTCAGTTCTTCCTCATGTTCTTCGCAGTGACGTTTACTTTCCTTCCCTTTCAGATTCAGGTTTAGATTTCGAGCTTTTTCAGCCAGATTTGCTAAGGCCCAACTGGCCCTGAGGGTGCGGTCAGCAAACTCCTCTCTACAGCAGGAGTTTCTCTCTGCCCTTTCCCAACACAGTGTGATGCAAGAGCGACAGAAGTTGTGTCCACACTCCAGTGACACTGGATCGGTGAAGAAATCCAGACAGATAGGACAAATTGCCTCCTCGGTCCAACTGTCGACCTGTCCTTTCGAAGCCATGTTAACTCCCAGCACTTCCTGATTCAGAATGCTTTCACTTTCGGAGAGCTGCTGATCCCCTGCACGCTGCAGTGTCGGGCACTGATCGTGGTTTTGCTGGATGTGTTCATTGGGGAAAAATGTGGCTATTTCCATATCAGAGTGGGATCAGAAAAATGTTAAACAGGTGGGAACAGTAAAGAAAACGTTGCCCTGGACTGTCTAAGCCCGGCTGCGAAAAGAGGAGGGTTGGGCTTGTGAAAAAAAAACAGTGCGACAGAAACGTCAACTAAATCTCCAAAGGCCTCATCCCCGGGATCAGAAGGACCATCCCCGGGATCAGAAGGACCATCCCGGGGATCAGACGGACCATCCCCGGGATCAGAAGGACCATCCCCTGGGATCAGAAGGACCACCCCTGGGATCAGAAGGACAATCCCCGGGATCAGAAGGACCATCCCCGGGACCAGAAGGGCCATCCCCGGGATCAGAAGGACTATCCCCGGGATCAGAAGGACCATCCCCGGGACCAGAAGGGCCATCCCCGGGATCAGAAGGACCATCCCCGGGATCAGAAGGACCACCCCCGGGATCAGAAGGACCATCCCGGGGATCAGAACGACCATCCCCGGGATCAGAAGGACCATCTCTGGGATCAGAAGGACCATCCCCTTGGAAGACGATTGAAGTCGTGTGGTGAAAAAAGAAGCCACAGGGCCCATCAACCCAGGCCCTGGATTGGGGTCTCTGGCGAGCTGCTGTTGGTGACCCGTAGGCGTGATGGGCTAAAGAAGAAGCAGAACAGAAATGAAGCCGGAGAGGAGAGCCTGGTTCAGTCTGAGGCCGGACTGAAAGGGAGAAGTTCTGAAAAGAGAGGCCCAAGAGACTGCACATGCTGGAACCTGCAGTAAGAAACATCATCCTGGAAGAATTGTGGTGAGAAATGTACAGTCGCCCTTCCTGGTCGAGATCCTTCATCTGGAATGTCTCAACCCAAAATGTTGATTGTCCACTTCCCTCCACAGATTGCTGCAGTTGCTGCCCGACCCGTTGAATTCTCGGGAAATAAACAACGAGAACATGAAATAACTGCAGCGGCTGCTGATGGATCTGAGCTGCTCTCACCGCAAAGGCAAACTTGTGCTTTAAAAATAAGAAACAGGAGGATGCATTGCCATTCGGAACATGCCTGACCTTTCACCTCAGTGTCACTTTCATGCAAAGTTCCCAACATCACTGAGACACCAAATTTGCCTTTTCAATTCAGAAACCTTGTGGGGAAAATTCAAAAATATTTACTGCACTCTGGGTGAGAAACTTTCCCCTCATCTCTGTCTTGCTGAGCTGACCTCTGATTTTGAGTCTGGATCCCTGGTTCCAAACCACAGCCGGGAAACATCATATGTACCGCTACCCTGTCCGTATAATCTCTCTAAGGACACCTCCTCATCCTTCCCTCCACCCAAATCAATCTGGGAAACCTTCTCTTCATTCCCTTCATTCCACAGACTGACTCTCTGGGAGAGAGACCAGACCTGTGCACAGTGTTCCATTGTACACTCTCACCAGGACCCCATATACTTTCAGAGGAGATCTTTATTCTTGTATTCAAACCTTCCTTCCCATTCAATGCTCTTCATTTAATATCGAACTCAAACAGTGAACAGACAGAACACAGCCTCAGCCATGAATTTAAAGGGCAGGTGTTGCAACAGTTTGAGCTTCATACCGGGGGCCACGGAGCAAGCAGGGTGTCACAAAGGGAGGAATGTGGGAGTGTTGTATGTCTGAGCCCCGCTGTGTGTGTTTGCGTATCAGAATCAGGTTTAATATCACCGGCATATGTGGTGAAATTTGTTGTTTTGTGACAGCAGTACATTGCAATATTTAGTAATAAAAAGTATAAATCACAAGAAGTATATACAACATTATATTTAAAAAGTAGTGCAAAAGAGAGGGAAAATACTGAGCAAGTGTTCATGGGCTCATTGTCCATTCAGAAATCTTATAGCAGAGGGGAAAAAAGCTGTACCTGAAACAGTGAGTGGCTCTTTAGGACCCTGTACGTCCTCCTTGATGGTAGCAATTAGAGGAAGGCATGTCCTGGGTGATGGGGTCCCTAATGATGGATGCCACCTTTTTGTGGCATCATCTTTTGAATGTGTCCTGGATGCTGTGGAGTCCAGTGCCCATGAAGGAGCTGGCTGAGTTTACAACTTTCTGCAGCATTTTCCAATCCTGTGCAGTGGCCTCTCCATACCGATATATCACCTTTCTCACTTTTCGTTGTTTAAGGATGAGCACATTACACACGTGCTGCATTTACTGAAATTATGCAGCGTATTAATTTAAAATAAAGGACCCAGTGATTTCCCGGCGTAGATGACGTTTAAACTCTTCTCAGGCTTCCAACCGGGTACAGGTGTCTATTTCAATCAGCATGCCAATACCACACTCTGCATCTTCGTCAGGGATGATGCCTGGGCATGTCTAATCGGGGCGGCTGACGGTAATATATATACCACTGGACTAGACATGCCCAGGCATCATCCCCGATGAAGATGGCAGAGTTTGTAATGGAAACATCGGTTAAAGTTGACACCTGTACCCAGCTGGAAGCAGGAGAAGAATTTATTAGCCTGTTAATTAATTCATCATCATCGAAGTGAGTTCCTTTATCTTATTATAGAAGTGATAGATTTTTCAGAAGCGCTGACGTTTTTGCCTTACACTTCTTGCCATCGTTCTCAGCTCTTTGTTTAGTTTGATGAGGATTTGTATGTTTGTTTGTACTCTAAGATAAACCGAAATTTTGAAATTAAGGTCACTTGTTATTTTTAACTCCCGGGAGAACTCCAAGCATCAGAAATTAAACAGTTTCCACAGGAGAAGAAATCAGTCATGATGGGATGGAAGGCAGACTGGAAGGGCCGAATGTTCTAATTTTGCTCCTTTATCTCATCGCCCTTCAGTCTCCGAACTTGTGCAGCCGCATTTGAGGCTCCACGACGATGGGAGACCATAAGATACAGGAGCAGGATTCAGCCATTCGGCTTGTGATGGGCAGCGCTCGATAAACACACTCCTTACACACGCAAATATTGTCTTGTCGTTCTGTTGTCATTCAGCTGACTGTACGCACTTCAATGTCTTCCCCGTTATATTTAATAAAGTGTTTTAAACCGGTTTGATATGCCCGGGTTGGCTTTGTGGTGCTTTTCCGAACATACACGGTGGAATATTCAATGTCTCTCGTGATGGGGATGTGTAAATGTTTATATGTTGTTTGTATACAGATAGATAATTATGTTTATTTTGTAACATGATTGTAACTACATTGTGATGGTCTAGTTTGGGTGCAGGCTTCAATAAACTTTGTGGGTAATTAAAGATGGTGTGTCCTGGTGCCCAATAAATGGGGCTGGTCGCTCTTGCAAAAATGTGAGAAGCTATTTCAGATGTTTATTCATTGAAGTGCTGAAGGGGAAGGTGAGGTGGGAACATTCACTCAGGGGGTGAGAGTGTGGAACGGGCTGCAGCGCAAGTGGTGTATGCTGCTTCGGTTTCCACATTTAAGAGTGATCTGCACAGGTAATGAGGGCTGGGATTTGGGGAGCGACACATCCGGTCGATGGCTCGAGGCAGCACCGTAGTTTGGCGTCTGATAGGTGGGATGAGTGGCCTGTTTTTGGTTCTATAATTCTATGTTCACGGTCAGAAGCGACTCTTTAACGGTGTGTCCCGCATTTCTCTCCCTCACGCTGCTTTGGCCAGGGTAAAGCGGGTAGGAATCAGTGACCACCGATTCGGTGTGATTCGGCTATTTTTATTTGTTTGTTTAAAATTTGTGTTTTTGTCATTTAAATATGACTCGTGGTTCCTACATCACAATGGGAGGGTGTCTGCTGATGATCAGTCCTCCCCACTGAGTGTGGCCTGTCTCACAGGTAACAACAATCGAGCTCATCATTCCAGAAGCTTCTGCCCACAGCGTCACTATACGGACACAGCCCCGGAAGAACCCTGAGGATCAGAAATCAAACAGAATGTGCACAGAAGGAGAAATCAGTCATGGTGGGACGGCAGGCAGACTCGATGGGCCTAATGTTCCCATTGTGATCCTTTCTATCATGGCCTTTCGGTCTATCAACTTGTGCAGCTGCTTTGAGGGAATCCTCCAACGTCCTCACATTCAGAAGTGTTGGAATCTGCCGAGGGAGATGGAGGGTTAATGTAGAACTGGCTCCTCTACGGTGAGGGATGTTTACAGCCTTTCCCCGACCGTTTCAAGTTCAAGTTCCAGTTTGCCGTGATTCAGCCGTACACCCGCATACTGGCTGAAACAAAACAATGCCCTGGGTAAATTTCCTACTCTCCCTCTCTAAAACCTCCACGACTTTCCTATCAGGAGGAGACCAGAACTGACACAAAACTCTCAGTGTCGTCTAACTAGACTTTTAGAGAGCTCAACATGGCCCTTGAGATTAATGTCCCGACTAATGAAGTCCAACACACACATTCTTAAACACCCGACCAGCTACATTGTAAGGATGTGATGATGTGGGCAGCGGGGAGAATATCCCTCTAGGTTTGTCAACCTCCTCGTGGATACACCGTATCCCTTCACTATCCCAACTTTGAGATGGCCCACGTCTTCATTATCCAGGTCCCCCAAGTGTCTTCATTGGGATCTTTCTCCTCATTAACCTCATTTTAATGTTTGAAGTTACCTGTACGTTCAGCTGGTGGGGTTATTACTGATGGACTGGGAGAGACAACACAGTGTCGCCCTGTCCTGAGGCTTTCTCAGGGGAACCTGCTGTTCACCCCTCAGACGGGCTCCGTTCAATGTTGGGATTCTGTGCCTCCCCCTCCCGGAGTGTTCTGCCCAACCCCCAACAGTGCTCGGCATTGTTTTACCAAACCTGTTTGTCTACTTCGGCTGCAAGTCCTGACTGTTGCTAGGATACCGGCCTGTGTGTTTGCATAGTCTGCTCGAGGTATGTAACATAGAAACACAGAAAACCTACAGCTCCATGCAAGCGCTTCGGCCCACAAAGCTGTTCCGAACATGTCCCTACCTTAGAACAAACTAGGCTTACCCATAGCGCTCTATTTTTCTAGGCTAGATATACCCATCCAGGAGTCTCTTAAAATACCCTATTGTTTCCGCCTCCACCACTGCCGCCGGCAGCCCATTCTAAGCATTCACCACAATCTGCGTAAACAAATTTACAACTGACATCTCCTCTGTACCTACTTCCAAGCAGCCCTCTCGTGCTAGCCATTTCAGCCCTGGGGAAAAAGCCTCTGACTATCCACACGATAAATGACTCTCATTATCTTGTTACCTGCCCCGTAACTGGGTGTCTAACCAGCAGAGAAAGAAGAATTGGTTGGAGTCTGGTGGTAACAAACTAAAGGTGTTTATTAATAAAAATAAGCAAAGACCATATCAATAATGCAAATATACATATAAAACAAGTTAGCAGTAACAAACCTAAAAGTGTAGGAATAATAATAATCAATAATAAACAAGCTCTATCGATGTCTAGGGGTAAATAAATTGTCATAGAAAAGTATAAAGTTCAGTTCAGTTCATGAGTGCTGATGTATTATGGTTGTTGTATTGTCATCGTTGGAGAGAGAGAGAGAGAGAGCGATCGAGATGTAACAGCTACAGTCAGGCAAACCTTCCTTTGCTTTCTTAATCCGTTGTATCAGTGTGGTCATTCAGTTATGACCTCTCCGTCCTTCTGTTAGACCGTTCTTCTGTGGTGGACTCGTCACTCTGGCATGAGTGGACACACACACACAAGTCCCCACCGGCCCTGTTTTAACACTGTGAGCTTTACTGACCGATCTCCTGGGTCGGTCTCCGAAGCCCCCACCTTTCTTGTGGGTTCCAACACTCAATCAGTGTCCACTGGCATGTCTGGAGGGTGTCTCTCCAGACCTGTCTTTTATCCCTACTCACGCGGACTCAGCTATCCATCACTCCTGAATGACTGTGTCCATCAAATAAGGCCACTCCTTCAGTCCGCTGAGGAATGTTTATGAGCAAATTATTGTCCTTGCAGCGAAACAGTAAATAATTCAAAAAGGAGTCACAATACGGTTAATCTGCAATTTCCCCCTCTCTCTTACCTGTCGCCGATGTTCTTGCTTGTTTTTCCATCTCTCTTTCTCATGGTCAGCAAAGCAACAGTAATAGTTCGTGTTTCTCAGGGGGGGATGGTTAACTCTTCATCCCATTGTCCATCAGGTCTGTTCATCACCCATAACAATCTTGTACACCTCCATCAGGTCACCTCTCATCCTCCGTCGCTCCAAGGAGGAAAGGCCGTGTTCACTCAACCCTATTCTCATATGCAAAGCTCCCTTTTCATAAGGCATGCTCCCTTTTTAAAGGAAAACGAGAGAATCTGCAGATGCTGGAAGTCCAAGCGACACACACAAAATGCTGGAGGAACTCATCAGGCCAGGCAGCATCTATGGAAAAGAGTGCAGTCGACGTTTTGGGACTTCATTGGTGTATCAACTCCAGTAACACATTCAGTAACAGAAAGAGAAACAAGGAATGACACAACATTGTCAGAAGTCTATGAAATCACCATGCAAGAACGGCCAGCTCACAGGCAGCCCTATGTTTCCAGCGCTCTCAGTGAGATGAGACCAACTGTTGGTAAGTCAAAGAACGCTGATGTGCCTCGTGCCGTGTTTCCCTCTAAACTGTGCACCAGGGCGTTAGAAACTCTGCACGAAAGACAGCTGGATACAGTGAAGATGAAGAGTCTCGTCCGGAGCTACGTGTGTTGGCCAGGAATAGGAGATAGATTGAAGACTTGGACAAAAGCTGTTTGGGATGCCACAAAGATCAAATTGCACCCCTACAGGCACCTTTACACCTGTGGGAATGGCCGTCTTCATTGTGGATAGATGTGCATATTGACTTTACTGGGCTTTTCATGGATTCCGTGTTTCTGGCTGCTGTGGATGCTCATTCGAAGTGGCATAAGGTCATATCAGTGAACTCGATCACTCCGCTCTTCCTCCACTCTGACAACTGCCTTCTCCACAAGTTGCTGATGGTGAACAAATTATGTGTGACAATGGACCAGAAGAGATGTCAGAAGAGTTTAGACTATTCATGCAGGAAAATGGCATCAGATATTTCAAATCAGCTCACCACCACACAGAAATGAATGGGTTTGTTGAAAGTTTTATCCAAACCTCCAAGCATTCGAACAAAACTATGGACAAGGAGGACATTTGTCTGAAGCACAAGGTGAACAGCTTTTTTCTTTTTAGTGCATTGGAACTCAGTCCATGCGACGACAAATCAAACACCTGCAATGATGTTCATGCACAGGAGTCTGAGATCTTGCCGAGACATCCTGAAACCGGATCTATGGAGGAAGTGCAGTTGAGCCAGTTTCCAGCAGATCAGCACGGAACTTCGAGATTGGAGAAAAGGTCCTAGCAGGTGATTACCGAGAGGACCAGTGGATGCTGGAGACCCTGTATGGAGATGGCACGTGGACCAGATATTGGATGCTCAGCTGAAAAACAAATCTGGGTCAATTGCATCCAACAAGACGGACACACTACAGACACTAGACTTACCTCACAATGATGATCATGTCACTAACAGCAATTTGACACCGGCATCCGAGAATGTTGCTGGTTACAGAAAGACTTAAAGAAGTAACAGACTAGGTCCTGTTGGCTGAATAAAATGCTGATGCACAGGTCTAACAGCAAAGCCAGTTCTCTATGACAACAAGTGATACACACTATAATATCATCAGTGAAGTTCCTGAAACTTGGGTGTCGCCACTGCTCTAATCCATGTCTCTACTTCTAGACCTTGCCAGCAGTTTCCCTTCACATTAGCATCTTTTTTTTAAACACTGCAACGCAGAACAGGCCATTTAGCCGGTCTGGACCTTGCTGAGCTATTACTCTGCCTGCTCCCACCGATCTGTACTGAACTCTCCCACACATGTAGTCATCCAAAACTCTAGTCAATGTTGAACTTCTGCTGGCAGCTCGTTCCACACACCCACCACACTCTCAGTGAGAATGTTCCCTTAAAATTTTCACCTTTCACCCTTAACCGATCATCTCCGCATGTAGTTCACCCAAGCTAACTGGAAAATTTTAGCCACCCTATCTATACCCTCGTAAAATATACACACCTATCAAATCACCTCTCCTTCGAACTGAAATTAACCCATTCAATTTTTCCCTATAACCAAGAGCTTCTGGTGTCAGTAACATCTTTGTCAACATCTGGATTTCATTCTTTCAGGATATGACAAAGTGTATTGATGAAGTTAGAGCAGTGGATGTGGTGTATATGGATATTAACAAGGCATCAGTTCCTCATGGTAAGCTCATTCAGAGTCAGGAGGCACGGGATGTGTGGATATGGAATTGTCTTCTCCATAGAAGGTAGAGGGTGGTTCAGATAGAGGGGATTCTGCCTGGAGGTCAGTGACATGCGGTGTTCTGCAAGGATCTGCACTGGGATGTATGGATACGGAACTGTCTTCTCCATAGAAGGTAGAGGGTGGTTCAGATAGAGGGTATTCTGCCTGGAGGTCAGTGACATGTGGTGTTCTGCAGGGATCCACTCTGGGATGTGTGGATACGGAATTGTCTTCTCTATAGAAGGTAGAGGGTGGGTGCAGATAGAGAGTATTCTGCCTGGAGGTGGTGCTCTGCAGGGATTTTCTCTTTCCTATTTATATAACAGTGTAATACACACAAAATGCTAGAAGAACTCATCAGATCAGGCAGCATCTCTGGAGATGAATAATGAGTTACTGGTTCAGGTCGGGACCCTTCTTGCAGAGTAGAAAGGAAAGGGGCAGAAGGGAGAATAAGGGCGGTGTGGGAGTGGAAGGAGTTCAAGGGGGCAGGTGATAGATGAGGGGAAAGGTGAGTGGTTGGGGGAAAGGATGTGAAGTTGGAAACTGGGAGGTGATAGGGAGAAGAGATAAACAGTTGAAGAAGGAACCTGATGGAAGAGGAGTGTGGACCATGGGAAAATGATAAGGAGGAGAGGTACCAGATAAAGTTGCCGGAGATGTGGTGAGATGAGAGGGGAGCCAACATGGAGAATGGGGGGGGGGTGAGAAATTCTTGGAAGTTGGGAAATCAATGTTCATGCTGTAAGGTCGGTAGGCAGCCAGGGTATGATGTTACTCCTCCAACCTGAGAGTAATCTCATTGTGGCGGTAGGAAAGGCTATGGACAGGCATGTTGGAATGGGAATGGAAGAGGAATTACAATGAGCAGCCAACAGGAGATGCTTTTCATAAGATCATAAGACGTAGGAGAAGAATTAGGCCATTCAACCCATCGAGTCTGTTCCACTATCACTGCATGGCTGACTCCGGATCCCAAACAACTCCATATCTTTTCGCCATATGCTTTGACGTCCAGAGCAGACAGGAAACTGTCAACTTCCACTTTAAATCTACCCACGGACTTGACCTCCAGCATATTCCACAGATCCATTATTCTCTGGCTAAAAAATACCCTCAGTTTTGAGGCTCTGTCATGTAGTTCCCCCAACACAGGAAAAATTCTTTCAACATCGACCTTATTTAGTTTTTCAAACACTCGGTAGTTTTCAATGACCGCCCCCCCCTCCCCCCGCATTCACCTAAATTCCAGCGAGTACAGGCCCAAATGCCAAACGCTCCTCATACGTTAACTTCTTCGTTCCCGGAATTATCCTCGTGAACACGGAATCACCCGGAAAGAAGAAAAATAGTTCCTTCTAGTGGTCAGATCTGGTCACTGCAGCGGGGACGGGGAACAGTTGGTCAAACTCACAAGCGAAGTGTTACCTCATCTGGGGGCACTGTTTAGGACCTAGAATATTGGTATGTGAGGAGGTGAATGGGCAGGTGTAGCAATTGTTGAGACACAACGCAGATTATAAGCAGACACTGGACAAACTTGTATTCTCTGGAGCTGTGGAGGTTGAAGGAAGATTTAACTAATGTTTGTAAGATTACAGAGTCACAGACAGAATAGACAATTGGTTTTGTTGTCCCGAGATTGAAATATCACAGACTGGGCGGCAAGCATTTAGCTGAGATGGTTTAAGTTGAAAGGAGGTGTGCGGGGCAATTTTTTGTTGACACACTGTAGTGGGTGCATGAAATGCCCTTCCAGGAGTGATACTGGAGGCAAATATGGCAGGCGGGATCAAGAGGCTCTTAAATAGGTAGATGAATGTGCAGGGAATGGACAATTGGGGACATTATATTGGCAGATAGCAAATTTGGCTGATTGCATCTGTTCTTTTGAAACCGTGATCATCGTTCAAACGCTTTTAGCAATAAATCAAGCCAACAATCCTTTCTTAGCAGTTCTAGGTAAATTTATTATCAAATCACATACTTCATGGAGAATCAATTTCTTGTAGCTGCTTATACTGTATGAAAAAAACACAACCAAATTTCTTAAAACTACACAAGAAAAGACAAAGATAGAGAAACAACTGATGTGCAGTGAAACTAAAGGGTGCAAATAAAACAAAAATGACGATAACATTGAGTTGTAGAGGCTGTCATTTGAGGAATCAGTTGAGATTTGATGGTGATATGCAAAGGGAGTTAGGATTAAATGTCTGAAAATCTAAAATTGCAAATGTCACTCCATGCTTCAAGAAGGGAAGGAGTGAGTAGCTGAGCTCAGAGGTTGGGAAGATGTCGGAGTCGATTAGTAAGGATGAGGGTTCGGGGTACTTGGAGCCAAATAAGAAAATAGGCCAGAGTCTGCAGAGTTCCCTGAAGAGAAACCCTTGCCTGACGAATCAGTTGGACTTCGTTGAGGACTTTAAAAAGCATGACAGGAAAAGTGGTAGGCATTGTGCACTTGGATTCTAAGAACCTTTGACAAGGTGAGGCTGCTAAAGAAAATAAGAGTGAAGGGTATTTCAGGAATGACAGTAGCATGGATAAAGCATTGGCTGATTGGCGGCAGACAGAGAGTGGGAATAACAGAAACTTTTCTGACGCTGACTGGGGTAATACTCATAGTCTGGTAGCGCCAGCTGAACTGCTTTCTTATCTCGCTCGGCTAATCCACTCCCGAGGACACACTCGAGTGCAAAAGGTAATTGACAGATTTTTCCAGTGGAGGTGGAATCCATAGTTCATGATGCAAGTCCAACTGACAGCTGAGAGATGTATGAAACAGAAAACAGACCTGGATCACCGGGGAAGCTACCTCAACCAAGCTCTGCTGCCCACCTGATGCATTTTTACATCTGCAAGTGGATGACGTCACTTCACCAACGAGCCAAGGATATTTATATCTATTAGCAGTGGACACATTTGCAGGATGTGTAGAAGCCAGAACCACATCTCACTGGAAATGTTTGTCAATAATTATGTTGAATGATGAATATTGACTGGCTTTTCATTGTTCACATCCACCAGAGAAATTAAGACAAGTTGAGAGAATAAATGGGCATCATCAAACAACGGCTGACCAGCTCTCACAAGGAAGACGTACCATGGCCCCTGTTTGATGAAATGGAGCATCAGGGCAGCCCCAACAATGAGAACGAAATGTAGGCAATTAGAAGTGGTGATGGGACGACCTCTAGGAAGCTCTTGATCTCAGAGAGGCTGATAGACATGTTATGTCAGATAGTTTAGTAGATAATTTTGCAAAATTGACAAATCTGCTCAGTCTGATTCTCAGCCGGTTTCTGTTGCTTGAAGTGGTCCAATAGGAGGAGGACACACCTTGATCCATGGCGACTGGGTCCTGGTCAGGAAACCGCATAAGGAACCCCTGGAAGCTCGGCGGGAAGCTCCTGACCAAGTACAGTTGATTACCAATTCAGCAGTTCAGGTAGAAGTTAAAAGTATGTGGATAGACGCCAGCCACTGCAGGCGAGTTGAAATGACTCCGGATGATGATGCCTGGGCATCATTGGACTAGATATGCCCCTGCATCACCCCTGATGAAGATGGCAGAGGTTGTTATCGGAATATCGTTTGAATCGATAGCTGCACCCGGCTGGAAGCCCTGGAAGAGTTTAGTACCCTATTAGTTAATAAATTGGTATCTTGTGAACAGTCTTTTATTATCAAAATAATAGACTTAAGAAGCACCAGCTTTTATTTCTTTGCCTTACAGTTCTTAGCATTAGCATCGTTTCTCAACTCTGTATATGGTTTCCTTACTATTTCTGAGCTTGTCCTCTTAGATAAGCTAAAATCTTGAACATAAGGTCACACATTATGTTTGACTCCCTATTGAACAGTAGGATGAGAAATTGAAGAGAAATCTGACAGGAGAAGAAATCAATCATGACAGAACGACAGGACAGATTCGATGGGCCGAATGGCCTGATCCTTTGTAGCATGATCTTTTGTCTACCAACTTGACCAGCTACTTTGAGGGATCTCTGACCATAGACCATAATATATAGGAGCAGGACTTGGCCACTCGGTTAGTGACAGAGAGCGTTCGGTAAACACACTCCTCACACACTCGCCGTTCTGCTGTCGTTCGGCTGAATGTACTCAATTCAATGTGTTCATAAAAGGGTTTTAAACAGAGGGGACACGCTCGGGTTGGCTTTGTGGTGCGTTTCCCAACACACACGGTGGAATATTTAATGACTCTGGTGATGGGGATGGGTAAATGTGTATATGTCGTTTGTATACTGGATACAGACAGATAATTCTGTTTATACAAGAGCTCTTGCATAAAAGTGAGAAGCGATTTCAGCCATTTTTTGTCGAAATGCTCAACGGGAAGGTGAGATGGGGAAACTTCACTCAGGGGGTGAGAGTGTGGAACGAGCTGCCAGCGCAAGTGGTGGAAACGGGTTTGATTTCAACATTTAAGATTAATTTGGATATGTACATGGATAAGAGAGGTACCGGGTCGATGGGTCTAGGTACCATAGTAGTTCAGCACCAGTTAGAAGGGCCGAATGTTCTGTTTCAGTTCTATGATTCTATGTTCACCACGGTCAGCAGCGGCTCTCTGACAGTGGATCCCGCATTTCTGCCCTCTCACGGTGATTTTCCCCAGGTAAAGCGGATATGAACCAGTAACCGACAGGCAGCAGCCATTCAGATATATTTTAATTTGCTTTTTACTTTGTGTTTTTGTCATTTAAACATGTTGTGTGGCTCCTACATCATGATGGTAGGATGTCTGCTGATGATCAGCCTTCCACCCTGAGTGTGGCCAGTCTCACAGGTAACAACAATCCAGCTCATCATTCCAGAAGATTTTATCCACAGAGTAACCATTGGGGCCCGGTTTTGTACAGAATCCTCAAATGTCTTCACGTTCAGAAGTGTAGGAATCTGCCACGGGAAGAGGAGGGTTAATGTAGAGCTGGCTGGTTTACAGTGAGGGATGTTTACATTCCAGCAGCCTTTCCCCGACTGCTTCAGGTTCAAGTTCCAGCTTATCGTGATTCAGCCGTACACCAGCACACAGCGAAAACTAAACATGCCCTGGTAAAATTCCTATGCCTCTCGAAAGACATCCAGGTCTTTCCTATCAGGAGGAGACGAGACCCAACACAAAATTCTCAGTGTTGTCTAACTAGACTTTTGGAGAGCTGCAAAATGGTTCTTGAGATAAATGCCAGGACTAATGGCCAACACACCACCAGCTTCATGGTAAGGATGTGACGATGCGGCAGCAGGGAAATATCCCCCTCGTTTGTGACCTCCTGGTGGATAAACGGTATCCCTTCACCCTGCCACTTTGAATAGGCTCACGTCCTCATTATCCAGGCATCCCACGTGTTTTTATTGGGATCTTCCACCTCGTTAAACCGATTTTAATGTTTAAAGTTATGTGTATGCTCAGTATGGGGTTATTACTCGCGGATTGGGAGAGCCCCCACAGTTACACATTGTCAAGGAAATCTGCTTTTCGCCCCTCAGACGGGCTCCGTGTAAACATGAGCTTCTGTGCCTCCCCACCCCCCGGAGTGTTCTGCCCAACCCCCCCCCCTCAGGTGGGCTCCGTGTAAACATGAGCCTCTGTGTCTCCCCCCCACCCCCTCCCGGAGTGTTCTGCCCAACGCCCCCCTCAGGTGGGCTCCGTGTAAACATGAGCCTCTGTGCTTCCCCAGCCCCTCCCGGAGTGTTCTGCCCAACGCCCCCCTCAGGTGGGCTTCGTGTAAACATGAGCCGATGTGCCTCCTCCCCCCCCGGGAGTGTTCTGCCCAACCTCCCCTCAGGTGGGCTCCGTGTAAACATGAGCCTCTGTGCCTCCCCCCACCTCCCGGAGTGTTCTGCCCAACCCCCCTCAGGTGGGCTCCGTGTAAACATGAGCTTCTGTGTCTCCCCCCACCTCCCGGAGTGTTCTGCCCAACCCCCCCTCAGGTGGACTCCGTGTAAACATGAGATTCTGTGTCTCCCCTCCCCCCGGAGTGTTCTGCCCAACCCCCCCTCAGGTGGGCTCCGTGTAAACATGAGATTCTGTGCCTCCCCCCCCCCCCGGAGTGTTCTACCCAACCCCCCCTCAGGTGGGCTCCGTGTAAACATGAGATTCTGTGTCTCCCCCCCCCCCCGGAGTGTTCTGCCCAACCCCCCCCTCAGGTGGGCTCCGTGTAAACATGAGATTCTGTGCCTCCCCCCACCTCCCAGAGTGTTCTGCCCAACCCCCCCTCAGGTGGGCTCCGTGTAAACATGAGATTCTGTGCCTCCCCCCACCTCCCAGAGTGTTCTGCCCAACCCCCCCTCAGGTGGGCTCCGTGTAAACATGAGATTCTGTGCCTCCCCCCACCTCCCGGAGTGTTCTGCCCAACGCCCCCCTCAGGTGGGCTCCGTGTAAACATGAGCCTCTGTGCTTCCCCAGCCCCTCCCGGAGTGTTCTGCCCAACGCCCCCCTCAGGTGGGCTTCGTGTAAACATGAGCCGATGTGCCTCCTCCCCCCCCGGGAGTGTTCTGCCCAACCTCCCCTCAGGTGGGCTCCGTGTAAACATGAGCCTCTGTGCCTCCCCCCACCTCCCGGAGTGTTCTGCCCAACCCCCCTCAGGTGGGCTCCGTGTAAACATGAGCTTCTGTGTCTCCCCCCACCTCCCGGAGTGTTCTGCCCAACCCCCCCTCAGGTGGACTCCGTGTAAACATGAGATTCTGTGCCTCCCCCCCCCCCCCCCGGAGTGTTCTACCCAACCCCCCCTCAGGTGGGCTCCGTGTAAACATGAGATTCTGTGTCTCCCCCCCCCCCCCCCGGAGTGTTCTGCCCAACCCCCCCCTCAGGTGGGCTCCGTGTAAACATGAGATTCTGTGTCTCCCCCCCCCCCCCCGGAGTGTTCTGCCCAACCCCCCCCTCAGGTGGGCTCCGTGTAAACATGAGATTCTGTGCCTCCCCCCCCCCCCCGGAGTGTTCTACCCAACCCCCCCTCAGGTGGGCTCCGTGTAAACATGAGATTCTGTGCCTCCCCCCCCCCCCCGGAGTGTTCTACCCAACCCCCCCTCAGGTGGGCTCCGTGTAAACATGAGATTCTGTGTCTCCCCCCCCCCCCCCCCCCGGAGTGTTCTGCCCAACCCCCCCCTCAGGTGGGCTCCGTGTAAACATGAGATTCTGTGCCTCCCCCCCCCCCCCGGAGTGTTCTGCCCAACCCCCCCTCAGGTGGGCTCCGTGTAAACATGAGATTCTGTGTCTCCCCCCCCCCCCCGGAGTGTTCTGCCCAACCCCCCCTCAGGTGGGCTCCGTGTAAACATGAGATTCTGTGCCTCCCCCCACCTCCCAGAGTGTTCTGCCCAACCCCCCCTCAGGTGGGCTCCGTGTAAACATGAGATTCTGTGCCTCCCCCCACCTCCCGGAGTGTTCTGCCCAACCCCCCCCCTCAGGTGGGCTCCGTGTAAAGACGACCCACAACAGGTCTCGGCATTGTTTTACCAAACCTGTCTGTCTGCTTCGGCTGCAAGTCCTGACTGTTGCTAGGATACCGGCCTGTGTGTTGGTTTATTCCTCTTGAGGTATGTAAGGGGTTCGGGTTTGGAAATACAATTGGATCGGGTGCTGGTGAGGCGGAATCTTAATATTGATTTTGTTTCAGGACCCCCTGTGTCAGCAAGTGAACACTACATTAACATTAAACACGCTCCAACAGAGATTCATTCTTTACAAACAAAAACTAGAACAATTAGCTCCAGATTCTTCGTGTCGTTTAGAAGAATGTTTTCCGATTTTACCGAGCGGTACAAAACCCCACTGGGACGTGAGTGTGAGTAGACGGAGTGATTCAGGGGCAGAATGGACACAGTGGAAGCACACCCCTTTCCGAGTGGTGGCGGCTACAGTCGATGATCCTCAAGTTCATCTTGAAGTGTAATTGTCATTCGACCGTACTCTGGTTTACGAGACCGCACGGTAGCGTAGTGGTGACAATGCTTTACAGTACCAGGTCCATACAGTACAGGGCTTCAGATAGGACGCTGCCTTCAATGGGTTTGTACATTCTCCTTGTGTCCGTGTGGGTTCCTCCGGTTGATACACGTTAGCAATACTAAACCTAAAAGTGTGCGTATAATAATCAATAATAAACAAGCTCTATTGATGTCTAGGGGATAATGAATTGTCATATGTGAATATAAAGCTCAGTTCAGTTCATACGTGCTGAGGTAGTTGTTGGTTCTTGTGTTTTAATCGTTGGAGAGAGAGAGAGAGAGAGAGAGAGAGAGAGAGAGAGAGAGAGAGCAAACAGTGACAGCTACAGTCAGGCAAACCTTCCTTTACGTTCTTGATCCGTTGATGTGTTGTGGCCATTCAGGTATGACCCCTCTGTCCTTCAGCTAGACCGTTCTTCTGTGGTGGACTCGTCACCCAGGCAAGGGCGGACAAACACACAATCCCCCACTGGCCCTGCTCTAACACTGTGAGTTAAACTGACCGTTCCTTTGTTCGGTCCCCGATGCCCCACACCTTCTCGTGGGTTCCAACACTCAAGCAGTGCTCACTAGTGTGTCTCTTGGTGTGTCTGAGGGGTGTCTCCCCAGACATCTCTTTTATCCCCACTCACGGGGTCTCAGGTGTCAATCAGTTTTGAATGGTTTAGTCCATCAAACCACCCCACTCCGGCTGTCCACTGAGGAATTTTAATGAACAGAATGGTACCAAGTAAACAACCCTCTCCAGAGCCATAAGTCTTTCACGAGTCATAATATGGTGGGTCAACAAGTCTCTCTCTCCCGGTGTTATCTCTCCCTTATCTGAAGCAGATGTTCCACTCCCAGTATGTTTTCCCTTTGTCCCTCTTTCTCTCTCATTAGCAGCATGGTAACAATAACAGTTTGTGATTCTCCCAGGTGGGGGAAACATGGGCAAATCTATACCCTTCTGCCCATCAGAGTTGTTCATCCTTCATAACAGTTGGTGAAGGGAGTTCCGTGACGGTCTCGAAGATACCTTCTCATCCCACAGTCTTTCGGGAACCTGGCCTTGGAACCAAGGAACTGGCCCTTCCGGCCGTTTATAGACTTTGTTTCCACAGGTTTTTTTTTTAGATCTGTGGGTGACCCGACCAGTAGGATTACCAACCTTTAAGTTCGACTATCCATTGAGAGCCTCTGCTCCTGACAAGCAACATCTTGAGCCAGGAAACGTGTGTCAGGTTTGACGGACCCTGAGGTTACCGATAGACCTCTCCTTATCTCTTCCCCTGAGGACAATCTTACCTGACGGTATCCGTGGTTTTCATAGCAAGGTCCCTTTATGGTCCAATGGCAATATCCTGGGCTAACTCCCAGAAACTCACCGAGTTCCCGAGACTGTAATCCCTGTTTCCGAGTCTGCATCTGACATTCCCAGGTTTTTGACCTATGATGATCCCGGGAAATGTACCAGGACTATTCCAACTATTGTCACAAAACTGAACCTGAGGAACCGTTCTGACTGAATTTGCATTCATAAAGGGGATGAGTGGAAGACAGCTTTTAATACCCCGACAGGTCAGAATGAATATTTATGACTAACTATCGCAGATGTGAGGTATTGTATTCTTGGACGACCTCCTGTCATGTTTACTAAAGCGATCTAGTGAAGAGAAAGTGTAGAGAAAGGGGTGGATACAGCCCCGTCCATCACAGACAAACCCGTCCACACCATTCTAAACATTCCCACAGAACACTGACAAAAGCCCACTATTCAGGACATGCCCTCTTCTCGCCACTACATCTGGGAGAGGGATACTGGACCCTTATGGTCCGACGCCACCAGGTTCAGGACCAGTTGTTCCCCTACAACCATCAGGCTTCTGAACCACTGTGGCTAACTTAAATCACCAACAAATCTCAACTCGTCCCACAACCTACAGACTCACATTCAAGGAGTTTACAACTCAATGTCATCATCATTTTTTTTTTATTTGCAAATTTATTTTCCCTGTACGTTGGTTGTTTCTCCATCTTTTACTCTCCCTGCGTTGTGTTTATTAAATCCTGTTGTGTTTATTTTTCTTCTAAGCAGCTACAAGAAATGGAATCTGCCCATGAGGTATGTGGTAATGTATGCGGGTTTTGATAATAACTTTGCTTGGAACTGTCAAGAAAGTATGTAGGTTTGATGTATTGCTATGAGGGTGTGGATGGTGATGAAGATTTCACAAGAACTGATATAATCAGCCGGATTTGCTGTATCCAGTCCCAGGGTGGAACAACATTCCGATCAACATCGAACACTGAACAATACAGACCAGAAACATATCATTAAAGTATCATTTAATGCCCCACTAAACAAATGCCATCGGCTGATATAATACCCTCACTTGTCCATTCCCTGCTCATTCAAACACCTATTTAACAGGGACTTTATCCCCTCTGTCATACTTGCCTCGAGTATCAGCCCTGGAAGGGCATTTCATGCACCCACCAAAATATGTGAACAAAAACTTGCCCGGCATATTTCCATTCAAATTAACTCCCCTCAGTGTAAATGCATGCCTGCTAGTCTGTGATATTTCAGTCCTGGGACAACTACGCCAGTTGTCTATTCTATAACTCTGTGATCGTACAAAGATTTGTTAAATCTCCCTTCAGCCTCCACAACTCCAGAGAAAATAAAGTGTTTGGCCAAATACTGCTTATAATCAATGTCAGATCTCAGCAAGTGCTACAAATGCCTATTCACCTACTCACACACCAATATTCAAGGTCAGAAACAGTACCCCCAGGAGAGGTGACCCTTCACCTGTGAGATTGATGGGGACAGGGACTCTTTCCAGTCTCCTCTGCAATGACCAGACCTGATACCTACTGGGGAAGTTTGTTCAGTAACTTTGCTATATTCACCATGGCATATGATTCCGGGTTCACGGGGATGATTAAGGGATATACATATGAGGAGCGTTTGGCAGCTTTGGGCTTGTGCCCACTGGAATTTAGAAGAATTCAAGGTATCTCACTGAAACGTACCGAATGTTGAAACGTGGTGGATGCGGAGAGATGTTTCCTGTGGTGGGGGTATCCCGAAATAAAGGGCCGAGCTTCAAAATTGAGGGGAGACCGTTTAGAACAGAGGGAAGGAAGATTTGTTTCTTTTTAGTCAAAGTAACGAATCTGTGGAATGTGGTGGAGATCAAGTCCATGGGTACATTTCAAGCGGAAATTGATATTTCCAGACTAGTCAGGACCTCAAAGGATATGACAAGCAAGCAGGCGTATTTTAGTTGATTGGGATTTGGGATCAGCCATGAAGGACTGGCGGAGCAGCCTCGATGGACTGAATGGCCTAACGCTGCTCCTATGTCATGCGGTCTGATGGACAGCATCTCCTGTTGGCTACCCATTGTAATTCCACATCCCATTCCCATTCCAACATGCCTGTCCATGTACTAACCTTCTGCCACGATGACCCTACTCCCCGGTTGGAGGAGCAACATCATACTCCGGCTGCCTACATTACAGCATGAATATTGATTTCCCCAACTTACAGAAAATTCTCCCCTCCTCCAGTTTGGCTTTCCTTTCGCCTCCTGTCTTCTCCTCACATCTCCAGCACCTTCCTCAGATACCTCTCCTCCTTATGTTTCTGCAATTGTCCGCACTCCTCTCCCCTCAGATTCCTTCTTCAGATGTTTATCTCTTCTCCCTATCACCTCCCATCTTCTTACTTCATTTCTCTTCCTTCACCCACTTATCTATTACCTGTCTGCTTGTATTCCTTTCCCTCCCAAACCATTCTCATTCTCCCTTCTGCCTCCTTCCTTTCCAGTCCGCAAGAAGGGTCTCGACCTGAACCGTAGACTTATCATTCATCTCCATAGATGCTGCCTGATCTGCTGTAATTCCCCATTGTCATTAAAACATGCCTGTTCATGGTCTCCCCAGTTGAAAGAGTAACATCACACTCCGGCTGCCAAAACTCCAACCTTCCAGCATGAAAATTGTCTTCCCCAACTTCTGGGAAATTTTCCCTGCCTCTGCCTTCTCTTATTCTCCATTGCAGCTCCCGTGTCTCTTCCTGTCTTCTCTTCACATCTCCATCACCTTCCTCTGGTACACCCCCCCCCCACCTTCTCATTCATCTATTCCACGCTTCTCTCCCGAACAGATTCCTTCTTCATCTGTTTATCTCTTCTCCCTATCACCTCCCAACTTCTTACTTCATTTCCCTTCATCCAACCACTCACATTTCAACTCACCTAATCCCTGCCCACTTGTGCAACTTCCATACCCACGCCATTCTTATTTTCACATCTGACCCCTTCCTTTTCAGTCTGCAAGAAGGGTCTCGACCTTGAACCAGCAACTCATTATTCATCTCCATAGATGGTGCCTGATCTGATGAGTTCCTTCAGCATTTTGTGTGCATTTGACTGTCATAAAAATCGCAAAGAACAATGGTCCAGTGCAGATCCCTGCAGAACACCACATGTCACTGACCTCTATGCAGAATACCCTCTATCTACATCCAACCTCCAATTCTGGGAGACAAGCCAATTCTGCATCCACACAGCCTTGTCTCCCTGCATCCCATGCCTCCTGACTCTCTGAATACACCCATCCACTGCTCTAACTTCAATACACTTTGTCACATCCTCAAAAAATTCAATATTAGAGATGGTAGTTTAAGGTTGAAATGTGAACAATTTAAAGGCACTCCTTCACCGAGAGTGTGGTGTGTGTGGAATGCGAACAATTTAAAGGAACTGTTTCACTGGGAGTGTGGTGTGTGTGGAATGTGCTGCCAGCGGACGATCAATTTGAACATTGATGAGAGGTTTGGATGACTACATGTGTAGCAGGGGTATGGGCCAGTACAGGTCGGTGGGACCAGGCGGAATAATAGTTCAGTAAGGACTAGACGGGCTGAATGGCCTTTTGTGCTGTCGTGCTCAAATAAATGATACTAGAGTGATGTCAATGTGCAGGTAACATTAATTTGGAACAGTGACGACCCCCAAGTTTCAGGAACTCCATTAACGACATTATAGTCACACCAGTTGGTTGTCATAGAGAATTTGTTGTACTGTTAGACCTGTGCATAAACATTTTATTCAATTTTCAGGACCTAGACTGTTACTTCATGAATTCTTTCTGCTATCAAAATGGAGCTTTACTGGTAATGTTGTTAAATGGGAATGTAAAAGCTGTACTAACTTCATACTCGGGTAGATCAGCTTTCACTGTTCTCCTGGTGTGCTATGGTCTGCATGAGGGAACTTTCCCATTTACACAGTACTTCACAAACCTCCTGTTTACTGCCAACACCATTCCTTACAGTGTCTACAATTCCATTTTCCCGCACGTGTGTCTCAAGTAAAGTGGGTTAGATAATTGTTTTCCAAAATCAATGAGAGCACTAAACCATAAGACACAGGAGCAGAATTAGGTCATTTGTTCCATTACTTCTGCTCAGCCGTTCCATCATGGCAAATTTATTAGCCCTCTCAACCACATCCTTCTGCCTTCTCCCATAATTTTCACCCATTGACCAATCCAGAAACGATCAACCTTTGCCTTAATACACCGAATGATAAGGTCTCCTCCGCCGTCTGTGAAGAGAAATTTCACAGATTCACCACACTCTTCATAAAGAAATTCCTCCCCATTTCCTTCAGGACAGAGTCTAGTCCATCACAGGCAAACCTCTCCACACCATTGAACACATTCAGATGGACCACTGCCTCAAGAAAGCAGCATCCATCATCAAGGACGCCCAGCATTCAGGATATACCCTCTTCTCATCACTACATCTGGAGACTTCTTGGTCTCCACGACCAGTCGTTATCTACAGCCATCAGGCTCCTGAAGAAGTGTGGACTTTTCGAGACCCACGACATAGTTCTGAGATAAATGCCCCGACTAATGAAGGCCAGAATACCATCCGCTTTCTTCAACCCCCTACCAGCTTCGTTATAAGAATGTTATGATGTGTGTAGGGGGAAAATACCACTCTATGTTTACCGATACCGCCTTCCTTGACCCTGCCACTTTGATTTCGACACCACTTTATTGTCCAGATCCGTCACTTGTCTTTATTCGATTCTTCCTCCCCGTTAAATCCATTTTAAAGTTTAAAATTATCAGTGGTGGGGTTATTTGTTATGGACTGGGAGAGACAACACAGTGTCGCCCTGTCCTGCCGCTTTCTCAAGAGAATCTGCTGTTCGCCCCTCAGACGGGCTCCGTTTAAAGTTGGGATTCTGTGCCTCCCCCACCCCACCCCGGAGTGCTCTGCCCAACTCCCAACAGTCCTCGGCATTGTTTTACCAAACCTGTTTGTCTGCCTCGGCTGCAAGTCCTGACTGTTGCTGGGATACCGGCCTGTGTGTTTGTTTAGTGTGTAAGGGGTTATGGTTTAGAGATACAATTGGACAGGGTGTTGTTGAGCCGGAATTTTAATATTGAATATGGTTCAGGACCCCCTGTGTGAGAAAGTGAACAGTACATTAACATTGAATAAGGTGCAACAGAGATCCATTCTTCACAAACAAAAGCAACTAAAACAATTAGCTCCAAATTCTTCCTGTCTTTTGGAAGAATGTCTTCCGATTTTACCGAGCGGTACAAAATCCCACTGGGACGTGAGTGTGAGTAGACGGAATGATTCAGGTGCAGAAAGAGACAACGTGGAAATACCCCCCTGTCCGATTTAGGGACCTGCCCAGCGCATGGAAGACTCCTTCTCTCCCTCAGGACCCGAAATACTGGTCAAGGACAAGTATATACAAGAGGCTCTTTCCGCAGGTTTTTCAGATCCTGCACTTCCCTAGCGGGAACAGGGTTCTTTGTGTGATCAGAAAGATGGGCGTCTGACAGGTTGCATTAATTAAAGTGGCTTTAACAAAAATAACAGTGTGAATCACTCCCACTTGTCAATAACTAACACAGTGTTTGAATCACTGCAAGGGGCAACTATTCTCGTAAAACTGAACCTGAGGAATGCCTCTAACTTAATTCGTATTCATTAAGGGGGCGAGTGGAAGACAGCTTTTAATGCCCCGACAGATCATTATGAATGCTGATTGATAATATCCAGTTGTCTTTCAGACATTTATTAATGACATTCTGAGGGGAATGCTTGACAAGTTCGTGTTCGTGCACCTCGATGACATTCTGATCTTTTGAAACTCTTCTGGGGAGCAGGTAACAGATGTAAGTCCGGTTCTTCAGTGCCTGTTCAGGAATCGCCTGTCTGTGAAAATAGAGAAGTGTGGGTTCCACATCCCCAGTTGGGATTTGTCATCTCCCAAAGAAATCTTCTTACGGACCCTGAAAAACCACGTGCCGTGTGGGAGTAGCCTACATGACCAACAGCCAATAACACTGGAATACAAGAATTGAATTGTAAGAAAGGAGCATAAAAGCAGATGCTTCAAGTGTGCGGGCGGGTGTAACTCTGTAGGAGACCAACTATCGCAGATGTGAGGTTGGAAACGGGACTACGAGGAATATGCGGCCTGCAGAAGAAAGTCCTTTTTCACTGGTCTTGTATTTCCTGTTCTTTGACCCTTCATAGGTCAGGAAAACTTAGTTGGTGAGCTCAAAGCCCCCACTTGTCAATTTTCTTCACATTCTCTTCCTATTTGTTCTCGAGTATTCTTCATTGTATTTGTTTCGAGTATCAGCCCTGGAAGAGCAACGCAATGTGTCAACAAAAATTGCCCCGCACACCTCCTTTCAACTTAACCACTCTTGGCATACATGCATACCACCTAGTCTATGATATTGCACTCTTGGGACAACAAAACCAATTGCTTATTCTATCTGTGACTCTGTAATCTTACAAAAGTTCATTAAGTTATCCTTCAGCCTCCACAGCTCCAGAGAAAACAACACGTTTGTCCAATCTCTGCTTGTTATCTACCTCGTGTCTCAACAAGTGTTACACCTGCCAATTCACCTCCTTACCTACCAATATTCAAGGTCCCAAAGAGTCCCCCCAGGGGAGATGACAATTCACCTCCTTACCTACCAATATTCAAGGTCCCAAAGAGTCCCCCAGGGGAGATGACAATTCACCTCCTTACCTACCAATATTCAAGGTCCCAAAGAGTCCCCCAGGGGAGATGACAATTCACCTCGTTACCTACCAATATTCAAGGTCCCAAAGAGTCCCCCAGGGGAGATGACAATTCACCTCCTTACCTACCAATATTCAAGGTCCCAAAGAGTCCCCCCAGGGGAGATGACAATTCACCTCCTTACCTACCAATATTCAAGGTCCCAAAGGGTCCCCCCAGGGGAGATGACATTTCACCTCCTTACCTCCCAATATTCAAGGTCCCAAAGGGTCCCCCCAGGGGAGATGACAATTCACCTCCTTACCTCCCAATATTCAAGGTCCCAAAGAGTCCCCCCAGGGGAGATGACAAATCACCTCCTTACCTAGCAATATTCAAGGTCCCAAAGAGTCCTCCAGGGGAGATGACAATTCGCCTGTGAGTTTGTCGAGGTCACCAACTGTATCTGGTCTCTTCCACAGTGACCAGACCTGACAGCTATTGGGGCACTGCTTTGTTGGGTACTGTTGGGTTTAATTAGTGTTGGGTGTTTAATTAGTATTTGGGTGTTTAATTAGTATTTGGGTGTTTAATTAGTATTTGGGGTTTAATTAGTAGTGGGGTTAATTTGTGTCGGGGTTAATTCAGGACCACCATTACAGGTCAGGAGTGGCTCACGTAACGCACATCATGTTAGCTGGAATGCGAGGGAGGGGGAGCGAAACTGGGGACCCCGCTACACCGATACTATTTGTCACGCGATACAGTAAACAAAAGAAACTCGTGAGCATCTGGCTATGGGCCAATAGATGGACACGAGTACCTGATATTACCTAATATGTAACGGGGTATTGTGGTGGGGGGAAAGAAGGGATATAAATAAGAGCAGATTGTAAGGAGAGGCAGAAAGCGCGCCTTCTCCAGCGATTCCGTCGACTCGCTGTACCAGTTACGATTCCAGCCAATAGATAGATAGATAGATAGATAGATACTTTATTCATCCCCATGGGGAAATTCAACATTTTTTCCAATGTCCCATACACTTGTTGTAGCAAAAACTCATTACATACAATACTTAACTCAGTAATAATATGATATGCATCTAAATCACTAACTCAAAAAGCATTAATAATAGCTTTAAAAAAAAGTTCTTAAGTCCTGGCAGTTGAATTGTAAAGCCTAATGGCATTGGGGAGTATTGACCTCTTCATCCTGTCTGAGGAGCATTGCATCGACAGTAACCTGTCGCTGAAACTGCTTCTCTGTCTCTGGATGGTGCTATGTAGAGGATGTTCAGGGTTTTCCATAATTGACCGTAGCCTACTCAGCGCCCTTCGCTCAGCCACGTGTTGCTATATTCCGGTGTTGGTTGTCTCTCTTCCTAAAAGAATACAGGGCAGAATTTCAAGCCCAACATTTGGTGACCCCGACGTGGGGAGGGAGAGACAACACAGGCTGGCGGGTCCGACAGCAGACAACTTGCGGCCGCAACCTCGAATAAGGTAAGGAAGTGCCTGTTATATCTAAGACTTCCACTAGATAGTTGAATTACTGAGTTAGATCTTGTCTGCTGACGGAACCTCACCAACCCCAAATTACCTCGAGGAAGTTCATTCCAGGTGCGGAATCGTGACTGGTAAGTACTTATTTTTCTTATCCGTTTTAGCAGGATCCTCCGCCTGTGGAAAAGTCTTCTGAGTGAGGGGAGTTGAGAACCCCGCCGCCCAATAGGGCATAAAAGTCTCAGAAGTGAGGAGGAGAAAGTGTTCCGTGGTACACCTTAGTGCACGGGGATTTTGACTGCGCCTACCTTAGACCGGTTGTTAAGAGGAGAAATCTCCCACGCGAAGGTCAGGTTTTGAAAGGCGACTGTCCCACATTTTGATCCTCTCTGTGCACTGGGGAGCCATGGAACACTTCAACTTTAAGTTACCAAAACTCAGACACCTGCGTGTTGAACAACCTGGTGTCCCGTGGTGGCGACTGAGCCTAAACTACGGCACTAATGTTACATCGCAGCTATTGTTAGATAATGCCATTATGGACCCCAACAATGTACTTAAGGTACTAGACCAGGCACCCCACCAGAAAGACCACCTTCTAAGTGAGGTTCGACGCACCCTTGTAGACCCCGTTCACATGGCTAAAATTTTGGATAACCTGGCAGCGAATCCCCAAGCATCTGCCAGGACAGTGATAAAATTAGGTAATCCGCCCCCTGCCTGGGAGGGAATAAAGCAGGCCCCGCCACACAAATGGAAGACGGAGCTCACAATGAGTCTGACCCCAAAGTGGGAGTCACGGGATTGGCCTGAGAAGGGATCAATGCAATCAAACTTTCCGCGTGGCATTGGACCTTTAACAACCGTGCCCCTATCGGGCACCGCCCATCCGGCGAGTACAACCGCGGAACTGGGGTTTGTGGCAGTCCACCTCACGTATTCCCCTAATTCAGACTTCACCCAAAAGGAGTCCGCGACTGTGGCCCCCGCCACTGTCGCTGCAAATAGACCACGCACTGGAGAGGTGCTCCAGAGCGTCAGGCACTCGATCTCCCATAACAATACAGTAAAGGAAGGTAAAAAGAAATTACACATGTTAGAAAAAAGCCTTCAGGCGTGGAGAGACAAAGGATGGTTCCCAGCCGATGACCAACCATTTCTGATCCTCTCCTTGCTGGCTAAATTTCAACTTCGTGTCCTCAATGATATGGAAAACAGACGAGGGGAGGCAAAACGAAAGTTTTTTGGGAAATCCAAGTCAGTAGCCAAATTAGAGGATGAGGATGTGTATCTCAAGGAATTCCTGTCCCGGTTCCAGGCGCATGCGGACAAACCGCCAGGGAACTCCGTGCTCCCGCGCCCCACACCAAGGGAGTCAGCCACGTGTCCAGACCCCGAGACTGACCCCGCAGACCCAGGGTGGATCATAGACCACCAGCCTCTTTACCCACCATTTCCCTCCGGATGGTCTAACGCCGCTCATGCCCCGCATCACAATATCCCAGTAACGGCCCCTCCACCATATGCAGAGCCCCCCCAGCCACCCAAAGCAGATCTAGCACCATCAGTCCCGTCAGCCCCGCAGGAGAATGTCCAAGCTCCTATGATGGAAATAAAAGGTGGTATTATTGACGTAGAGGACCCCATCCGAGAACATATGCTCACCCTGCTAACGCAGCACAGCCAGCAACTAAACGAACTCACTGCCCTGACAGGGGAGGAGGCGAGGGCACACAAAGCCCATGCCGCCCTCCCGAAGGTAGGGGAGGACTGGCCGGACTGGTGCCTGCCCTCCGAACCTCCCCACTCAGAGTCATTCCAGCACGTCGCCCAGGCTGGCCGACATGCCGCCCTCACGATTCTAGGTGGCAAGAGAGACCCTGAGCTGAGGCGACAGACCGAGTCTCCTGAGGAGGACTCAGTAGTAGTCACAGGGTCTGGACTGCGAGCCACACTGGTAAAAGGCAGCCCATCCGTAAATCAGACCAACGAACCCGACCCCTCGGAGGATAGAGATAGCATGGACGCGGTTAGCACGCCGGGGGATGGTATCTCCTGGCCGGGTCTACAGGGCCCCTTACTGGCCACACATGGGGGAGGAGTAAAGTATGTCCCCTGGGCCCGTACTGATCTGGACACATTGATAAAAAAGCTGCCGCCACTAGCAAATGGGGCGGCGGCGTGGATACGGACCTTTGAGAGGGAGACCTGCCAGGACCGCTTAGCCCTAGCCGATATACGTACCATATTGCTGAAGGTAAGGGCGGAAGAGGCACTGAGCCGAGCACAGAAGCTGGCAAAGTGCTCCCGCGCAGATGAGTCATCCCTATTTGACCCGTTTAGGAACCGGTTTTGGGACTCCCTCAGGGAGAGCTACCCCACCTCCTTCTCTTTGGACGCCTTGGCCACCCTCCGCCTCAGGGAAGGGGAGGACACCCACGAGTACCTCAGTCGGGCCTGGGAACAATGGGAGGCAGGTACCGGGGAGCGACCCGATAGTTCAGCCCTGGCAGTGGCCCATTTCCGCCACGGTATCTTGGCGGGGCTGCCGCCCCCCGTCCAGTCGAAATTGCGAGATAATATCGTTGGCCTTGACGCACTCCCCGAGGATCAGTGGAAACGCCAGGTAGACCACTATCTAAATAGATATAGGAGTTCAGAGAAGAATAAGGCAGAAGGACAGGCGTCAAAAATTTCCCAGCAGGTCGTGGAACAGCTGAGCAAGGTCTTAGAGCAAGCTAGCGCCAAGCATGCGGCTCAGGCGTTGATCCCGCAGGTCCCCGTACTCCCCCAGCCACAATTCTATCAGCACCCGTACGGCCACCCAGCCCCACTAAAGGGCCAACCCCGGGGCTACTACCCACCTGGTCCCCCGCACTCGCAGGGACGCAATCCGCAAGTAATATGCTGGAGCTGTAATGAGTTCGGCCACTATGCCAGGGATTGCCGGGCCGAAAATCCGCCTATGGGACGGGGTTGGCTCCAGGGAAGGCACGGGCGAGGACAAGGACCTCCCTCTAAAGCTAGGAAAGGGGCTGGTAGAGGCCGGCCAATGGAACCCAGGCCGAGACAACCCCAAGGTAGGGAAGAGGTAAAGGGGGGATGGCATGGATCACAGGAGAACCAGGAACTGCAGGGGGTTCAGGATGGCCCGCTGGTCGATCCAGACGAGGAATATGATTACCCCCCTTATCCCGAGCAATTCTGACGGGGCCCGCGAGAATCCCCGAGGGTGACGCCTCCCCATAAGCCCCCCATGATCCGGGCAAAACTTTGCGGGGAGGCTATCGAGTTTATGGTCGACACGGGGGCAGCCGCCTCTACGATCACCAAATTACCCCGCCATCTCACCCTCTCGGGCAATTCATTAGAAACTGTGGGATTCTCGGGGACGATTGAGGCCCGACCATATACACATCCCGCCACACTTGTTATTGGAACCCAGAGAATTACCTTGCCCTTTCTGCTGGCCCCGAAGTGTCCAGTCAATCTCCTAGCCCGTGATGCCCTCTCCAAATTGGGGGCGAAGATTTTCTGCTCCCCGGCCGGGCTCCGGCTGATATGGCCGGGTCAGAAGGGGATCACTGACCATGCCGCCGGCCAATACATCTTCACCCCTGCACCAGAATCCCAATCTGAGGTGATCAGTATTTACTGGATTAGGCTTTTGTATGACCAACGGACGGTGGGGCTCCTTCGTGAGTTCGAGGAGTGGCTCCCCACCGTACCCGATTCACAATTCTACCATCCACCGCGCGATCCCTACCACGTGACCCTAAACTACATAACCGTAAGTGACCCCGAATACGACGCGCGGTTCACTGCCCACGCCCGGGGCACCCGCACCGCTATTCAGTTGGCCTACCTAATAGCAGGAAGGGAAGGGGTGGCAGCGGCAGTGAAATTAAGCGACGAGCAGACTGACTGGTTTCAGGCTGGTGTTGAGTCGGCACCGCATGTCACGCTGGCCATTGCCCCTGGGTACGAGGCACGGAATCTTGGCCCAATGGTCTGCGCGGCGCTGCAGTGCCAGTACAGGATAGTGGGAGGGGGACCGGAAGAAGTGTCCCTAGATGGCTGCTTCCAGAGACGTCCTCTTGCCCTCAGAGAGGAAGGCTTGTACGAGAAGCGTACAGTGGAGCGCGCCCTACACCTAGATACCGTAGATCATAGGGAGGCCGCCCAGATCCTTCGGGATGCTAACCCCTCCCTATGGACCACTCATCCCCATGACACCGGGCGCCTCAAAGGGGCAGTGCGGCTCCAGCTTAAACCCGAGGTCAAACACTGCGTCTGGGTGCCCCAATATCCCTTGTCCCCGGACCAAGTCGCGGGGATTGGGCCCACCATTGAGGGACTCCTGGAGGTCAGGGTGCTGCGACGTATAGAGGGAGGTCGGTGGAACACGCCGATCCTTCCTGTGTCCAAGGGCCTGGGAAAAGGGTGGCGAATGGTCCACGACCTCAGGGCAATTAATGACGCCACTGAGACCTTGAATCTAAAGGTTCCGGACCCTTACGTTGCCCTCCACGCCCTTAACCCATCCATGCAGTATTATTCGGTGGTAGATTTAGCAAATGCCTTCTTCTGTCTCCCCCTCCATCCCGATTGTCAGGCCTGGTTTGCCTTCACTTTCCAAGGCTGCCGGTACACTTACAACAGGCTCCCGCAGGGCTACAAGGACTCTCCTGGCCTTTTCAGCGCAGCACTCACACCCATCCTTCGGGCCCTTCCGCTCCCGGCGGACACCACCATTGTCCAATATGTTGACGACCTCCTTGTTGCCAGTGTTACCGATGAAGCTAATCTGGAGGCTGTTCGCGTTCTCCTGGACGCGCTGGCAAGGGAGGGATTCAAGGTCAAAAAATCGAAATGCCAGATAGCACGCCGATCGGTAGCATTTATGGGCAGAATCATAGGGAAGGGGGGTACGACTCTCTCGGATGCCCACCGCGAGGCCATTCTCTCGTATGGGCTTCCCCGGACCGTGCAGGATATGATGGCTTTCCTTGGCCTATGCGGCTACTCCCGAACTTGTCGGTCTCACTGGCCCCTTGCGAGCCATGATCACGGAGGCCGGGACTAAGCGCCTCAAGAGCACCCTCAGCTGGGACTCTACGAGGGAAACCGCTTTCCGACAGGTAAAGCAGGCCCTTGGGGCTGCTGCTGTACTGGCCCATCCCGACTACCGCCGGGAATTCCACCTGGACGTTTCTGAGACTGATGGGCGGGCGAATGCGGTCCTCTATCAGCGCGACCGAGGATCCCGGCGGGTCCTGGGCTACTATAGCTGCCGACTTGAGCCCGTTGAGCAGGGACAGCCTGCTTGTGCCCGTTTTCTAGCGGCTGTCACTCGCGCTGTGAATCACACCTCCCATATTGTCCTGTGCCACCCCCTGCTGATCCACACGGATCACAGTGTCAGCGCGCTGCTAGCGTCTGACGCCTTCAGTTTCTCGGCTAATCGACAGATAAAGATGGAGGACACCCTCCTAGCCCCGCACATCTCTTTCAAGCCGACCCGTGACCATTCCCGTAACATGACCGCGGGGGTCAATTCCGGGACGCTAGAGGCCCACGATTGCGTTGCACGTGTGGCCGAGGAGCGAAAGGTCCGGCGGGATCTATTCATGGAACCCCTTGATGAGCCCGATTGGGACCTCTTCACGGATGGTAGCAGTCGCAGGGATGACACCGGTGTACGGGCCTCGTACGCGGTGGTGCAGCGGCAGGGCCGGGCATTCCGGACCCTGGAGGCAGACGAGATCCCACAACCAGCCTCAGCCCAACTGGCCGAGGTCTACGGCCTCCTGCGCGCCTTAGAGCTTAGTGAGGGTTTGCGAGTCAATATTTACACCGACTCTAACTACGCGTGGGGGGCTGTGCATGTAGAGGGAGCAGCTTGGATCCGGCGGGGTTTCAGGACTGCGGCTGGTACCCCGGTGAAGCATGAAGGACCTCTCCGCAGGTTACTAAGGGCAGTCCGCCTACCGACTCAGGTCGCAGTGATAAAGGTGGCAGGCCACAGCTCCTCAAACACCCCCGAGGCTAGAGGTAATGATGCAGCTGACAGGGCGGCAAAAGCCGCAATTCAAATGACCACCCTGAGGTCCGGGAGGGACACCTCAGACTGTGAACCTCTGGCCCAGCCGGAATCCCGAGGTTTACAGGTCGCTCCGTTGCTCCAAGCGGATGCTCTGCTCCACCTTGCTGAGTTACAGGGGGCAGCATCGGAAGCAGAGCGTCAGGGGTGGGTTAACAAGGGAGCTGCTCGACAACACTTCACTGTGGGAGATACGGACCACCATATATGGCGGTCCGAGGGAGGGGAGATAGTAGCACCCAGGGCATTACTACCGTCACTATTTAAGGAGATCCATGGGCCCACCCACATAGGGATAGCCAAGGTAATAAAACTTATAAAGAATCACTGGTGGGCTCCAAAATTGAAGGAGCACATGGAAAATTTGAGAGCTGAATGTAAAATCTGTAATGAACACAATGCCCGGAAACCACTGCCTCATCCGATGCTCAAATTCCCCAACCCCACGGGACCATGGCAGGAAATTTGTATGGATTTCACGGACATGGGAGCAAGATTAAGGACCCCCAAGAACCACCGATACCTGTTAGTTATAGTGGACCGATTCTCGAGATGGGTAGAAGCTTTCCCCACGAGGGCGGAGGATGGTGAGACGGTGGTCAACATCCTTACCCAGGAACTGATTCCCCGATACGGTGTCCCCACTAAAGTCTGTACAGACAATGGCACCCACTTTAAAAACGAACACTTGGCCAGAGTAGAGGGTGTTCTAGGGATAACCCATCGGTTCGGCAGTGTCTACCACCCAGAAAGCCAGGGCCTAGTGGAAAGAGCAAATCGAACCATAAAAGACAAAATTGCAAAAGTAATGGCAGGCACCCAGCTCACTTGGGTGGAGTCTCTCCCCCTGGCTCTGATGTCCATGCGGCAAGAAAAGAATGGGGAAACCTTTCTAACACCACACGAGATACTGACAGGGCGCTCCATGCCCGGACCGCGCACATCACCACGGTGGGAGGAAAACTGGGAGACAATGAATCAGGACATGACCCAATACATGAGAGTCCTGGGCCAGATGGTGAGGCTCATAGCTAAGCAAGTCAGGAATGCCCACCCTGAGGACGCACCCCCCGAGCTGCCGCTAAAAATAGGAGATGAGGTCTACCTGCGGCAGCCAGGGCGCTCCTCCTGGAGCGAGCAGCGATGGCATGGCCCGTACCCTGTTACAGAAATTTCAAACAATACACTCAAGGTAGGAAGGGAGGGGGACAATAACTGGCACCATTTCTCGCACTGCTCTAGGACAAAGAAAGGAAGACCGATTGATCCCGATTCCGACATAGAGGAGGAGGAAGCCGAGGAAGATGACGCCATGGAAAACCCTGATATGGGTAGGAGTAATGCTCCTAGGTAAGGCGCCGATGGCCGAAGCGGGAAGGGGAGGAGATGCGTGCGGAGCAAATATCATCCTTAATGCGGACCCTCATACAGGTAGGACATTCCAGTTTGACCTGTGCGATGTGATCAACTGTTGGGGCGACAAGAAAGCCTGGACTGGGTATAACGTCTACATGTGTCCATTCACCTTGGGATACCCGAACCCATGGGTAAAGGAGTGTAGCGCATGGATAAATGTATGGTGTTGGACAGGCCCAGACCAGTCCTGGCTGGATAAGAGGCCAAACAATTGAGGGTCCTCCAAACCCTACTATGAGTTTAAGAGGAAGGTGAGCCTTTACAGGGGCTCTGTTTGGGGAAGAAAGCAGGGAGTGAATCCGTTAATCCTGACACTCAAGGAAGAAATACACAACCCTTTTAGTATGAAGGGATGGTCGTCACAGACCTGCTCCACTCGTCGCGGGTCAGAGGTCAGGGAGCATGGGGCGGGGGGCGTGCTCTATCTGATCATAAGGGCGGACGTGACAGGCCGAGACCCATGGGGAATTATCCGGATCAATCTGGGAACCCACACAGACCCAGGATTGGGTCCCACAGCCAGCCCTGTCCTGGTAAAGAGTTCGGACACGAATAAGATAACTCCCCGGGAGTATATTGCAATTGAGACAGGGTACGTGGAAGCAAACGCCTGGGTTGACCGAGTGGTCCAATACACCACCCAGGCAGCGATAGGGGACTGCTGGGTATGTGCTACGGGGAAACCCACACTCCTCATGAGTCCCAGCCCCTTCGAGGAAGGAAACGACACCTTCCGTTGCGCCCTCGAACTCATGTCACTAACCAACCCCTCTGCCGGGTGTAAGTCCTGGGAAACCTATTTCCCCATGGCCCCGGCCAATGTGACCCCACCAGCCTTTAGGGTGGACCCGATCAGGGACATCACTTGCGTTACTAACCTGTCCCCGTCGGATCAGCCCTACAGAGTGGGCAACCTACCTGACAGTGCGTGTTCTACCTGGATCAGTCTTACTGGCACCGAAAACGCCACCATGCTGACTGTCAGCAGAGCGGACCTCTGGTGGTACTGTGGGAAACGGGTCCTATATAATTGGCTACCTGTAAACTGGGAGGGGACCTGCACCCTGATCACTCTAAATGTACCTCTTTTCATTGCGGCAAAGAATCCAGGGGACAACACCCTCAACCCAATCCCTGATGAAATCGGGAGGTGGTATAGGAACAAGAGGGCGCTCACTGAAAGGGGGGAAAGGAACCCCGATGGGATATGGATCGATGCTATCGGTCAGGCTAGAAACATCCCGGACGAATATAAACTGGCAGACGAGGTAGCTGCAGGCTTTGAGAGCTTTCCACTTTTTTCAGCCATATTCCCAATCACCACCAATAAAAATGTCAACCGGATCAACCTGATCCACTATAACGTGCAGAGGCTGGCTAATCTAACCAGGGACATCGCGGAAGCTGTCCACGAGCAGCTATCACAGACGTCCCTAATGACCCTGCAGAACAGAATTGCCATAGATATGATCTTAGCAGAGAAGGGCGGAGTGTGCGCCCTGTTTGGTGACATGTGCTGTATGACCATAGCAAACAATACAGGCCCGGACGGATCACTAACCAAGGGCTTGTCTAAATTGCGATCCCTGGCTAATGAGCTAAAGCAACAATCAGGAGTCAATAACCCAGTGCTGAATTGGTTGAAACGTACGTTTGGGGAATGGGGGGTCCTACTTGGACAGTTGGCACTGGGACTGTCTATTTCAATTGCTATCTTTATCACGTGTGGTTGTTGTTGCATACCCTGCATCAGGACCCTAGTGGTCCGAACTATAGATCGAGCCTTGACTGGAAAGGATGGACCTCCACCGGCGTACCAGGCACCCTTGTTCCCGGTGGAAGGGGCGACCGAGGCCCTCCCGAAAGCGGACGCACTATGGGAGAACACGGACTGGAATGGGCCATACCAAGGAGGAAATTGAGAGTTGTTTTTGAATAAGTTTTCTGAAATGTTGCATGCTACGTGTAAAAATTGCGAATGTTTAGGGAACCCCTACCCATATTTTGTGACCCTAGGTCGGACAAATCAGGATGTGCAAATAGGGAGGACACGCCAAAGAGTGCTGGGGGACACTCACCTCCCTGCCTGATCCCGGCAGCCGCGGAAAAGATTGTAAGGGATGTGGGGATGTGGCCTTTGGGAGGCCAAGGGAGGGAGTGTTGGGTTTAATTAGTGTTGGGTGTTTAATTAGTATTTGGGTGTTTAATTAGTATTTGGGTGTTTAATTAGTATTTGGGGTTTAATTAGTAGTGGGGTTAATTTGTGTCGGGGTTAATTCAGGACCACCATTACAGGTCAGGAGTGGCTCACGTAACGCACATCATGTTAGCTGGAATGCGAGGGAGGGGGAGCGAAACTGGGGACCCCGCTACACCGATACTATTTGTCACGCGATACAGTAAACAAAAGAAACTCGTGAGCATCTGGCTATGGGCCAATAGATGGACACGAGTACCTGATATTACCTAATATGTAACGGGGTATTGTGGTGGGGGGAAAGAAGGGATATAAATAAGAGCAGATTGTAAGGAGAGGCAGAAAGCGCGCCTTCTCCAGCGATTCCGTCGACTCGCTGTACCAGTTACGATTCCAGCCAATAAAGCCACGTGTTGCTATATTCCGGTGTTGGTTGTCTCTCTTCCTAAAAGAATACAGGGCAGAATTTCAAGCCCAACAGTACTTTTGTCCTTTCTGGTTGATTCCAGGTTCACAAGGATGATTGCGGATATGAAAGGGTTAACATATGATAAACATTTGGCAGCTTTCGACATGTGCTCTTGCTTGCTATTTATTTTCCCAGACCATTGGTTGTTTCTCCGTCTTTTTTTTCAGTTTTTTTTCTTCTGAACGGCTGAAAGGTTCTGATTCTCCGCAAAGTATGTGATAACGTATACGTATTTTGATAATAAATTTACCTGGAATTGTCACGAAAGGAATGTAGGTTTGATTTATTGCTATAAAGGTGTGGATGGTGATGAAGATTTCACAATAACTGATATTATCAGCTGGATTTGCTCTATCCAGTCCAAGGGTGGAACAACATTCCTTTCTTTTTACAATATTTTTTATTCAGAAGAGAAAAAAACAAGATTTACAGAGTGCAACACAATAATACATCTCAAAATAACTTGTGTACATTCATATATTGTAATAAAATTGATCAAAATATTATACCACTCTGTAATCAAAAATTTAAAGATAGTTCATACATCATAAAATAATTTTTTTATATAAAAAAGTCAAACCCCTACCAAATACCAAAGAAAAAAAAATGTTATACTTTATAAATTGGAAAAGTAATTTAGGAAAGGTCCCCAGATATCATAAAAAGATTGTTTCGAATTTAAGACTGAGCAGCGGAACTTTTTCTAAATTTAAATAAGACATAATATCACGAAGCCATTGAAGATGTGTAGGAGGGTTAGACTCCTTCCATTTTGGGCACCTCTGGAAGGGAATTTCATTCACCCATCACAATATGTCAATAAATCTTGCCCCGCAAATCTCATTTCAACATAGCCCCTCTCAGCATAAATACATGCCACCTAGTCAGAGATATTTCAATCACTGAACAACAAAACCCATTGTCTATTCTATCTGTGACTCTGTAATTCTTACAAACACTTGTTAAATCTCCCTTCAGCCTGGACACTAATTGTTAATTGCCCCTTCAGGTTGGACACAGGTTTTTCCAATCTCTGCTTCTAACCTCCATTGTGTCTCAGCAATTGCTACACTTTCCCGTTCATCTCCTCAATCACCAACATTGAAGAATCTTAACAGACCCCACCTGATGAAGTGACACTTCGCCTGTGAGTTTGTCAGGGTCTCCGATGGCGTCCAGTCTGCTCTTCAGTCGCGAAACCTGACACCTGTTGGGGATCTGTGTTGTTCAGTACGTTTGCTCTATCGAAAACAATGGATGATTCTGGTTTTACAAGTATGATTTCAGGGATGATGGGGTTTATATATGAGGAGAGTTTGGCAGCGTTTGGCCTGAGCTTACTGGAATTTAGAAGAATGCAGGGGAGATCTGATTGTAACCTCCAGCATGTTGAAAGGACTAGATAATTTGTATGTGAAAATAATGTTTCCTCTGAAGGGGGTATCCAGAACTGGAGGGCAAAACTAAGGCATGGCCACCTAGAGCAGAGTTCAAGAGGAATATTTTAGCCAGAGAGTAGTGAATCTGTGGAATGTGTCTGAGGCCAAGTACGATGGTATTTTTGAAGTGGAAATTGATAGGTTCATGAATGGTTAAGACATCAAAGGATATGTCGAGAAAGCAGGAACATGGGGTCGAGTGGAATCCGGGGTCGGCCAAGCTGAAATGGTGGAGCAGACTGGATGGGCCGAATGGCCTAATCCTGCTCCTATGTCTTATGGACAGAATCTCCTGCTGGCCACCGATTGTAATTCCCCTTCCCTTTCTCATTCCAACTCCCCGGTTGGAGGAGTAACACCACGTACTCGGCCTCCACCGCATTCCAGAGTCTCTACACTCCAGCTAAGGTATTCCTCCTTAACTCTGCTCTGAGTGGTCGTCCGGCTGCCGAGCCTCTAGTCTGACGGCATGAACAAGGATTGCCCCAGGTTCTGGTATTTATCCCCCCTCCCCTTTCTCCGATTCTCTATTCTGGCTCCACTCTCACATCCCCTTTTCTCCTCACATCCCTTCCTCGGGTACCCCTCCCCAATACCGTTCCCCCATGGTCCACACTACTGTCCTATCAGATTCCTTCTTCAGCCGTTTACCTTTTCTCCCTGTCATCTCCCAGCTTCATACTTCATGTTCCTTCCCCCACCTACTCACCTTTCCCCTCACCTGCCCGCTTGTTCCCCTTCCCCTCTCACACCATTATTATTCTCCCTTCTGCTCCCTTCCTTTCCATTGCGCACGAAGGGTCTCAGCCTGATCCGTCAACTCATTATTCATCTCCATAGATGCTGCCTGATCTGCTGAGTTCCTCCAGGATTTTGTTTTTATTATGCTGTTATAAAAATCGCAAAGATCAATGTGCCCAGAGCGGATCCCTGCAGAACACCTCATGTCACTGACCTCCAGGCAGAATCCCCTCTATCTGAACCACCCTCTACCTTCCATGGAGAAGACAATTCCGTATCCACACATCCCAGAGCGGATCCCTGCAGAACACCACATGTCACTGACTTCCAGGCAGAATACCCTCTATCTGAACCACCCTCTACCTTCTATGGAGAAGACAATTCTGTATCCGCACATCCCGTCCCTCCTGACTCTCTGACTGAGCTTACCATGAGGAACTGATGCCTTACCAATATCCATATACACCACATCCACTGCTCTAACTTCATCAGTACACTTTGTCACACCCTCAAGGAATTCAATATGATGTTTACAAAGATGTTACTGATACCAGAAGACCTTGGTTATAGGGAAAAATTGAATGGGTAAATTTCAGTTCGAAGGAGAGGTGATTTGATAGGTGTGTATAGTTTACGAGGGTACAGATAGCGTGGCTAAAATTTTCCAGTTAGCTTGGGCAAACTACATGCGGAGATGATCGGTTAAGGGCGAAAGGTGAAAATTTTAAGGGAACATCCTCACTGAGAGTGTGGTGGGTGTGTGGAATGAGATGCCAGCAGACGTTCAACATTGACGAGAGTTTTGGATGACTACATGTGTGGGAGAGTTCAGTACAGATCAGTGGGAGCAGGCAGAGTAATAGCTCGGCAAGGTCTAGATGGGCGAAATGCCCTGGTCTGTGCCGCAGTGTTTAAATAAAAAATGATAATATGAAGGGAAACTGCTGGCAAGGTCTAGAAGTAGAGACATGGATTGGAGCAGTGACGACACCCAAGTTTCAGGAATTTCACTGATGATATTATACTGTGTATCACTTGTTGTCATAGAGAACTGGCTTTGCTGTTAGACCTGTGCATCAGCATTTTATTCAGCCAACAGGACCTAGTCTGTTACTTCGTTAAGTCTTTCTGTAACCACCGACATTCTCAGTTGCCGGTGTCAAATTGCTGTTAGTGACATGATCGTCATTGTGAGGTAAGTCTAGTGGCTGTAATGTGTCCATCTTGTTGGATGCAATTGACCCAGATTTGTTCTTCAGCTGAGCATCCAATATCTGGTCCACGTGCCGTCTCCATACAGAATCTCCAGCATCCACTTGTCCTCTCGGTAATCACCTGCTAGGACCTTTTCTCCAATCTCGAAGTTCCGTGCCGATCTGCTGGAAACCGGCTCAACTGCTCTTCCTCCATAGATCTGGTTTCAGGATATCTCGGCAAGATCTCAGACTCCTGTTCATGAACATCATTGCAGGCGTTTGATTTGTCATCGCATGGACTGAGTTCCAATGCACTAAAAAGAAAAAAGCTGTTCACCTTGTGTTTCAGAGAAATGTCCTCCTTGTCCATAGTTTTGTTCGAATGCTTGAAGGTTTGGATAAAACTTTCAACTGACCCATTCGTTTCTGTGTGGTGGTGAGCTGATTTGAAATATCTGATGCCATTTTCCTGCATGAATAGTCTAAACTCTTCTGACGTCTATTCTGGTCCATTGTCACACATAATTTGTTCACCATCAGCAACTTGTGGAGAAGTCAGTTGTCAGAGTGGAGGAAGAGCAGTGATTGAGTTCACTGGTATGACCTTCTGCCACTTCGAATGAGCATCCACATCAGCCAGAAACACAGAATCCATGAAAAGCCCAGCAAAGTCAATATGCACATCCATCCACAATGAAGACGGCCATTCCCACGATTGTAATGGTGCCTGTAGGGGTGCATTTTGAACTTTATGGCATCCCAAACAGCTTTTGTCCAAGTCTTCAATCTATCTCCTATTCCTGGCCAGCACACGTAACTCCGGACGAGACTCTTCATCTTCACTGTATCCAGCTGTCTTTCGTGCAGAGTTTCCAACGCCCTGGTGCACAGTTTAGAGGGAAACACGGCACGAGGCACATCAGCGTTCTTTGACTTACCAACAGTTGGTCTCATCTCACTGAGAGCGCTGGAAACATAGGGCTGCCTATGAGCTGGCCATCCTTGCATGGTGATTTCATAGACTTCCGACAATGTTGGGTCATTCCTTGTTTCTCTTTCTGTTATTGAATGTGTTACTGGAGTTGATCCACCAATGAAGTCCCAAAACGTCGACTGCACTCTTTTCCATAGATGCTGCCTGGCCTGATGAGTACCCCCAGCATTTTGTGTGTGTCGCTTGGACTTCCAGCATCTGCAGATTCTCTCGTTCTCCTTTAAAAAGGGAGCATGCCTTATGAAAAGTGAGCTTTGCATATGAGAATAGGGTTGAGTGAACACGGCCTTTCCTCCTTGGAGCGACAGAGGATGAGAGGTGACCTGATGGAGGTGTACAAGATTGTTATGAGTGATGAACAGACCTGATGGACAATGGGGTGAAGAGTTAACCATCCCCCCCCCCGAGAAACACGAACTATTACTGTTGCTATGCTGACCATGAGAAAGAGAGATGGAAAAACAAGCAAGAACATCGGCGACAGGTAAGAGAGAGGGGGAAATTGCTGATTAACCGTATTGTGACTCCTTTTTGAATTATTTACTGTTTCGCTGCAAGGACAATAGTTTGCTCATAAACATTCCTCAGCGGACTGAAGGAGTGGCCTTATTTGGTGGACACAGTCATTCAGGAGTGATGGATAGCTGAGTCCCCGTGAGTAGGGATAAAAGACAGGTCTGGAGAGACACCCTCCAGACCCGCCAGTGGACACTGATTGAGTGTTGGAACCCACAAGAAAGGTGGGGGCTTCGGAGACCGAACCAGGAGATCGGTCAGTAAAGCTCACAGTGTTAAAACAGGGCCGGAGGGGACTTGTGTGTGTGTCCACTCATGCCAGAGTGACGAGTCCACCACAGAAGAACAGTCTAGCAGAAGGACGGAGAGGTCATAACTGAATGACCACACCGATACGACGGATTAAGAACGCAAAGGAAGGTTTGCCTGACTGTAGCTGTTACATCTCGATCGCTCTCTCTCTCTCTCTCTCCAACGATGACAATACAACAACCATAATTACAGCAGCACTCGTGAACTGAACTGAACTTTATACTTTTCTATGACAATTTATTTACCCCTAGACATCGATAGAGCTTGTTTATTATTGATTATTATTATTCCTACACTTTTAGGTTTGTTACTGCTAACTTGTTTTATATGTATATTTGCATTATTGATATGGTCTTTGCTTATTTTTATTAAAAAATACCTTTAGTTTGTTACCACCAGACTCCAATGAATTCTTCTTTCTCTGCTGGATAGACACCCAGTTACGGGGTAGTTAACAAGGTAATGAGAGTCATTGATTGTGGGGTTAGTCAGAGGCTTTTTCCCCAGGGCTGAAATGGCTGGCACGAGAGGGCATAGTTTTAAGCTGCTTGGAAGTAGGTACAGAGGAGATGTCAGGGGTAAATTTGTTTACCCAGATTGTGGTGAGTGCTTGGAATGGGCTGCTGGCGGCAGTGGTGGAGGCGGAAACAATAGGGTATTTTAAGAGACTCCTGGATGGGTATATCTAGCCTAGAAAAATAGAGCGCTATGGGTAAGCCTAGTTTGTTCTAAGGTAGGGACATGTTCGGAACAGCTTTGTGGGCCGAAGCGCTTGTATCGAGCTGTAGGGTTTCTGTGTTTCTATGTTACATACCTCGAGCAGACTATGCAAACACACAGGCCGGTATCCTAGCAACAGTCAGGACTCGCAGCCGAAGCAGACAAACAGGTTTGGTAAAACAATGCCGAGGACTGTTGGGGGTTGGGCAGAACACTCCAGGAGGGTGAGGCACAGAATCCTAACTTTAAACGGAGCCCATCTGAGGGCGGACAGCAGATTCCCTTGAGAAAGCCTCAGGACAGGGCCACACTATGTTGTCTCTCCCAGTCCATCAGTAATAACTCCTCCAGCTGAACGTACAGGTAACTTCAAACATTAAAATGAGGTTAATGAGGAGAAAGATCCCAATAAAGACACTTGGGGGACCTGGATAATGAAGACGTGGGCCATCTCAAAGTTGGGATAGATAGATAGATAGATAGATAGATACTTTATTCATCCCCATGGGGAAATTCAACTTTTTTTCCAATGTCCCATACACTTGTTGTAGCAAAACTAATTACATACAATACTTAACTCAGTAAAAAATATGATATGCATCTAAATCACCATCTCAAAAAGCATTAATAATAGCTTTTAAAAAGTTCTTAAGTCCTGGCGGTAGAATTGTAAAGCCTAATGGCATTGGGGAGTATTGACCTCTTCATCCTGTCTGAGGAGCACTGCATCGATAGTAACCTGTCGCTGAAACTGCTTCTCTGTCTCTGGATGGTGCTATGTAGAGGATGTTCAGAGTTATCCATAATTGACCGTAGCCTACTCAGCGCCCTTCGCTCAGCTACCGATGTTAAACTCTCCAGTACTTTGCCCACGACAGAGCCCGCCTTCCTTACCGGCTTATTAAGACGTGAGGCGTCCCTCTTCTTAATGCTTCCTCCCCAACACGCCACCACAAAGAAGAGGGCGCTCTCCACAACTGACCTATAGAACATCTTCAGTGAAGGGATTCGGTGTATCTACGAGGAGGTTGACAAACCTAGAGGGATATTCTCCCTGCTGCCCACATCATCACATCCTTACAATGAAGCCGGTCGGGTGTTTAAGAATGCGTATGGAGTGCTGGACTTCATTAGTCGAAACATTAATCTCAAGGGCCATGTTGAGCTCTCGAAAAGTCTAGTTAGACGACACTGAGAGTTTTGTGTCATTTCTGGTCTCCTCCTGATAGGAAAGTCGTGGAGGTTTTAGAGAGGGAGAGTAGGAAATTTGCCCAAGGCATTGTTTTGTTTCAGCCAGTATGTGGGTGTACGGCTGAATCACGGCAAACTGGAACTTGAACTTGAAACGGTTGGGGAAAGGCTGTAAACATCCCTCACCGTAGAGGAGCCAGTTCTACATTAACCCTCCATCTCCCTCGGCAGATTCCAACACTTCTGAATGTGAGGATGTTGGAGGATTCCCTCAAAGCAGCTGCACAAGTTGATAGACTGAAAGGCCATGATAGAAAGGATCACAATGGGAACATTAGGCCCATCGAGTCTGCCTGCCGTCCCACCATGACTGATTTCTCCTTCTGTGCACATTCTGTTTGATTTCTGATCCTCAGGGTTCTTCCGGGGCCGTGTCCGTATAGTGACGCAGTGGGCAGAAGCTTCTGGAATGATGAGCTCGATTGTTGTTACCTGTGAGACTGGCCACACTCTGGGGGGAGGACTGATCATCAGAAGACACACTCCCATCGTGATGTAGGAACCACGAGTCATATTTAAATGACAGAAACACAAATTTTAAACAAATAAAAATAGCCGAATCACACCGAATCGTTGGTCACTGATTCCTACCCGCTTTACCCTGGCCAAAGCAGCGTGAGGGAGAGAAATGCGGGACACACCGTTAAAGAGTCGCTTCTGACCGTGAACATAGAATTATAGAACCAAAAACAGGCCACTCATCCCACCTATCAGACGCCAAACTACGGTGCTGCCTCGAGCCATCGACCGGATGCGTCGCTCCCCTAATCCCAGCCCTCATTACCTGTGCAGATCACTCTTAAATGTGGAAACCGAAGCCGCATCCACCACTTGCGCTGGCAGCCCGTTCCACACTCTCACCCCCTGAGTGAATGTTCCCACCTCACCTTCCCCTTCGGCACTTCAATGGAAAAACGTCTGAAATAGCCTCTCACATTTTTGCAAGAGCGACCAGCCCCATTTATTGGGCACCAGGACACACCATCTTTAATTACCCACAAAGTTTATTGAAGACTGCACCCAAACTAGACCATCACAATGTAGTTACAATCATGTTACAAAATAAACATAATTATCTATCTGTATCCAGTATACAAACAACATATACACATTTACACATCCCCATCACCAGAGACATTGAATATTCCACCGTGTATGTTCGGAAAAGCACCACAAAGCCAACCCGGGCATATCAAACCAGTTTAAAACACTTTATTAAATATGACGGGGAAGACATTGAAGTGCGTACAGACAGCTGAATGACACCAGAACGACAAGACAATATTTGCGTGTGTAAGGAGTGTGTTTATCGAGCGCTGCCCGTCACAAGCCGAATGGCTGAATCCTGCTCCTGTATCTTATGGTCTCCCATCGTCGTGGAGCCTCAAATGCGGCTGCACAAGTTCAGAGACTGAAGGGCGATGAGATAAAGGAGCAAAATTAGAACATTCGGCCCTTCCAGTCTGCCTGCCATCCCATCATGACTGATTTCTTCTCCTGTGGAAACTGTTTAATTTCTGATGCTTGGAGTTCTCCCAGGAGTTAAAAATAACAAGTGACCTTAATTTCAAAATTTTGGTTTATCTTAGAGTACAAACAAACATACAAATCCTCAGCAAACTAAACAAAGAGCTGAGAACGATGGCAAGAAGTGTAAGGCAAAAACGTCAGCGCTTCTGAAAAATCTATCACTTCTATAATAAGATAAAGGAACTCACTTTGATGACGATTGATTAACAGGATAATAAATTCTTCTCCTGCTTCCAGCCGGGTACAGGTGTCAACTTTAACCGATGTTTCCATTACAAACTCTGCCATCTTCATCGGGGATGATGCCTGGGCATGTCTATTCCAGTGGTATATATATTTCCGTCAGCCGCCCCGATTAGACATGCCCAGGCATCGTCCCTGACGAAGATGCAGAGTTTGGTATTGACATGTTGATTGAAATAGACACCTGTACCCGGTTGGAAGCCTGAGAAGAGTTTAAACGTCATCTACGCCGGGAAAGCACTGGGTCCTTTATTTTAAATTAATACGCTGCATAATTTCAGTAAATGCAGCACATGTGTAATGTGCTCATCCTTAAACAATGAAAAGTGAGAAAGGTGATATATCGGTATGGAGAGGCCACTGCACAGGATCGGAAAATGCTGCAGAAAGTTGTGAACTCAGCCAGCTTCTTCATGGGCACTGGACTCCACAGCATCAAGGACACATTCAAAAGATGATGCCACAAAAAGGTGGCATCCATCATTAAGGACCCCCATCACACAGGACGTCTTCCTCTAATTGCTACCATCAAGGAGGACGTACAGGGTCCTAAAGAGCCACTCACTGTTTCAGGTACAGCTCTTTTCCCCTCTGCTATAAGATTTCTGAATGGACAATGAGCCCATGAACACTTGCTCAGTATTTTCCCTCTCTTTTGCACTACTTTTTAAATATAATGTTGTATATACTTCTTGTGATTTATACTTTTTATTACTATGTATTGCAATGTACTGCTGTCACAAAACAACAAATTTCACACATATGCCAGTGATATTAAACCTGATTCTGATACACAAACACACACAGCTGGGCTCAGACATACAACACTCCCACATTCCTCCCTTTGTGACACCCTGCTTGCTCCGTGGCCCCCGGTATGAAGCTCAAACTGTTGCAACACCTGCCCTTTAAATTCATGGCTGAGGCTGTGTTCTGTCTGTTCGCTGTTTGAGTTTGATATTAAATGAAGAGCATTGAATGGGAAGAAAGGGTTGAATACACGAATAAAGATCTCCTCTGAAGGTATATGGGGTCCTGGTGAGAGCGTACATGGAACACTGTGTACAGGTCTGGTCTCTCTCCCAGAGAGTCAGTCTGTGGAATGAAGGGAATGAAGAGAAGGTTTCCCAGATTGTTTTGGGTGGAGGGAAGGATGAGGAGGTGTCCTTAGAGAGATTATACGGACAGGGTAGCGGTAGGTATGATGTTTCCCGGCTGTGGTTTGGAACCAGGGATCCAGACTCAAAATCAGAGGTCAGCTCAGCAAGACAGAGATGAGGGGAAAGTTTCTCACCCAGAGTGCAGTAAATATTTTGAAATTTCTCCACAAGGATTCTGAATTGAAAAGGCAAATTTGGTGTCTCAGCGATGTTGGGAACTTTGCATGAAAGTGGCGCTGAGGTGAAAGGTCAGGCATGTTCCGAATGGCGATACATCCTCCTGTTTCTTATTTTCTAAAGCACATGTTTGCCTTTGCGGTGAGAGCACCTCAGATCCATCAGCAGCCGCTGCAGTTATTTCATGTTCTCGTTATTTATTTCCCGAGAAAAATAAAAACAAACAAAACGCTAGAGGAACTCAGCGGGTCAGGCAGCAACTGCAGCGATCTGTGGAGGGAAGTGGACAATCGACATTTTGGGTTGAGACATTCCAGATGAAGGATCTCGACCAGGAAAGGCGACTGTACATTTCTCACCACAATTCTTCCAGGATCATGTTTCTTACTGCAGGTTCCAGCATGTGCAGTCTCTTGGGCCTCTCTTTTCAGAACTTGTCCCTTTCAGTCCGGCCTCAGACTGAACCAGACTCTTCTCTCCGGCTTCATTTCTGTTCAGCTTCTTCTTTAGCCCATCACGCCTACGGGTCACCAACAGCAGCTCACCAGAGACCCCAATCCAGGGCCTGGGCTGATGGGCCCTGTGGCTTCTTTTTTCACCACACGACTTCAATCGTCATTCCGGGGATCGTCCTTCTGATCCCAGGGATGGTCCTTCTGATCCCGGGGATGGTCCTTCTGATCCCGGGGATGGTCCTTCTGATCCCAGGGGTGGTCCTTCTGATCCCGGGGATGGTCCTTCTGGTCCCGGGGATGGTCCTTCTGGTCCCGGGGATGGTCCTTCTGATCCCGGGGATGGTCCTTCTGGTCCCGGGGATGGTCCTTCTGATCCCGGGGATGGTCCTTCTGATCCCGGGGATGAGGCCTTTGGAGATTCAGTTGACGTTTCTGTCGCACTGTTTTTTTGTCACAAGCCCAACCCTCCTCCTTTCACAGCTGGGCTTAGGCAGTCCAGGGCTACGTTTTATTCACTGTTCCCACCTGTTTAACATTTTTCTGTTCCCACCCTGATATGGAAATAGCCACATTTTTCCTGAATGAACACATCCAGCAAAACCACTGTCAGTGCCCGACACTGCAGCGTGCAGGGGATCAGCAGCTCCCCGAAAGTGAAAGCATTCTGAATCAGGAAGTGCTGGAGTTAACATGGCTTCGAAAGGACAGGTCGAGAGTTGGACCGAGGAGGTAATTTGAATCGTCTGTCTAGATTTCTTCACCGATCCGGTGTCACTGGAGTGTGGACACAACTTCTGTCGCTCTTGTATCACACGGTGTTGGGAAAGGGAGGAGAGAAACTCCTGCCCGGAATGTAGAGAGGAGTTTGCTGACCGCACCCTCAGGGTGAATCGGACCTTAGCAAATCTGGCTGAAAAAGCTCAAAATCTAAACCTGAATCTGAAAGGGAAGGAAAGTAAACGTCACTGCGAGGAACATGAGGAAGAACTGAAGCTGTTTTGTGAAACGGACAAGAAACTGGTCTGTGTGATCTGTAGAGATGTGCAGGAACACAGAGAGCACTGCTTCATGACGATTAAAGAAGCTGTTAAAATCTACAAGGTAAAATCAACCTGAATTCAATACTGACCCCATCGTCAAGTGAATCTCCAAAGTCCGACCTACCGCAACACGAGCCTCTATATCCAACTTATCCTGACATCTTTCACCATCTCCAGCCGGATTCTACCACCAAACACATCTCTCCCTACACCCAGCCCACTCAGAATCACTGTCTACGTCACTCCTTTATCCACTCGCTCCTCTCCCTCCTGGCACTGACACCTGCAAGCGGGACAAGTGCTACACCTGTCTCCAACCTGTCTCCTGCTGCTGTTATGTACTGAACCAGAGGTGATTAGGTAAAATAACCCTTAGGAGACAGTGCTCACAACATGACTGAGCTCAACTTGAAATTTGATAAGGAGAAAGTAAAGTCTGATGTTGTAGTATTTCACTGGAGTAAAGGAAATTACAGTGGTCTGAAAGAGGAATTGGCCAAAGCAAACTGGAAGAAGATGCTGGCAATGATGACAACAGAGCAGAAATGGTGTCAGTTTCTGGGAAAATGAGGAAGGTGCAGGATCGATGTATTCCAAAAACAAATAAATACTCAAATGGCAAAATAGTACAACTGTGGCAGACAAGGGAAGACAAGCTATTGTAAAGGCAAACGAGAGAGGCTACAACAAATCAAAAATTTGTAGGAAGACAGAGGATTCAGAAGCTTTAAATACCTACAGAGTGGAACTAAAATAATCATTGGGAGGGGAAGAATGAAATTTGAAACCAAGCTAGCAAACGATATCAAAGTGGATAGTAGAAGTATTTTTCCCAAGTAGGTAAATAAAATAAAAGAGATGAGAGTGGTAATAGAATCGCTAGAAAATGAGGCTGGATATACATTAACGGGGGACAAAGAGATGGCAGATGAGCTAAATGAGTACTTTGCACCAGTCTTCACCGTGCAAAACACTAGCACTGTGCCCGGTGTTGAAGGGTTCGAGGGGAGAGAAGTGAGTGCAGTTACTGTTACAAGGGAGAAGGTGCTCAAAAAGCTGAAAGACCTAAATGTACATAAGTCACCCGGACCAGATGAACTGCACCCTAGTGTTCTGAAAGAGGTAGCAATAGGCATTCTGGAGGCATGTGAAATGATCTTTCAAACATCATTTGTCTCTGGCATCGTGTCAGAGGACCTGAAAATTTCAACTGTCGCTGCAGTCTTTTAGTAAGGAGGAAGGCAGCAGAAAGGAAATTATAGACCACTTAGCTTCACCTCTGTGGTTTTGAAGATGTTGGAGACAATTGTTAAGTATGCCCATATGGAATACTTCGTGACACAGGACAAGATAGGACAAAGTCAGTATGGTTTCCTCAAGGGAAAATCTTGCCTGACAAACCCGTTGGAATTCCTTGAGGAGTTACAAGTAGGATAAAGGGGATGTAGTAGATCAGGGGTGTCATTTTAGGTCACGGGCCGGATTGGGCAAAATGCAGCTTCATGCGGGCCGGATCAATCGGGCGCGTGCGAACGCAGCTTTCGTTGCCTCCGTTCTGTCTCTGCTATAACTACAAAGTGTTTCACTTCACAAATTCCGTTTCTTATGAAGAAGATCGCCGAGCAAGCACTATTTTTATGATTGGTATTAACTTACAGTCGTAGGCTACAAGAAAGTTGTGCTGAGGGAGAGAAGAAACGATGCTACGTTGGCTGAGATTGTGACACTCAATATTTCATAATGCATTTTGCTTACATGTCGCAGAGCATCAAACAGTATCACTCATTTTTCACTTGCTGCTTCCAGACACCTGACATCTGTTGGTCTTAACCAGCCTGTCAACATCAGGGACCAGTTTCTGGGCAGTTCCGATTTTCATAATGTCATTTAGATGTTTGTGTGTCAGCTGCGAGCGCAGTTTGGATTTGTTAATGTTCATTATGGAGAATGCCTGCTCACAGAGATATCTTGTCCCGACGATGCAAAGTATCTTTGAGGCAAAGTCTGTCATCTTGGGGTACATTGGTCCGAGGTATTGATAGAATGAGTCCAGACTCACAGTCTCAAATTTACATTTCAAAGCCGAGTTACACTGAATTTCAATTAGTTCCATTTGGAGTTCCTCCGGCACATCCGATGCTGCGGTGACGGCAAACGCCGAGCAAAATAGTGAGAATTCCTTCTCGAGCTGACTGAAGACTTGAAAATGATTCTGAAACTTACTTTCCAGCCGTGATATTTTGTCCTTATAGCTGTCCATGTTGTCATTATTACCATGAGCGACACACACAGACTGCAAAGAGGGGAAATGAGCTGGGTTGCTCCGGGATAGTTGCATCTCCCACAGGCTTAATTTAATTTGAAAGGCACAAATGCTGTCGTAATATTCCGTAACAAGTTTGTTTGGGCCTTGCATGTTAACATTAAGCACATTTAAGTGCTCTGTTATATCCACCAAAAATGCAAGATCGTGAAGCCAGTCTGGGTCATCGAACTCTGCCACTGGCTTCCCTTTCTCATTGATGAATAGTCAAATTTCCGCATGTAATTGAAAGAAAATGTTTGAGCACAACACCTCTGCTCAAACAGTAGACTTCAGTGTGGTAGGGTAGGCCATTTCCAATATTACTTCTGGTGCCAAGAGTCGCGAAGGTCGTGTTTAACACCCCCCACCCCCGTCGGCCGGTCTGCAAGAATATTCTCAATATTAAACCGGTCCACGGTACAAAACAGAGTGGGTACCCCTGGTGCTTATGCATTATTTCTACTTCCGGGTTGCAGTATTTTACTTCCAGTCTTTTCTGCCCCGGTGCGCATGCGTGTGACTAATCAATTTGGAGTCGATCTCGCCTTTTACTGAGGCCGAGGTAGTAGATGTTGGGCTTATAAAGGTTGGTGACCACTACCCTAGAAAATGACACCGGAGAGGAGAAATGTGACAAAGGACATGGCAGAGGTACTTATTTAATATTGTGTTTCAATCCTCACTGTGAATGATAACAGCTGTACGTCAGAAATGTGAGAGTGTCCGGGGAGAGAAATGAGTGCTGTTGCTAATACTAAGGAGAGAGTGCGTGGGACGATCGAAGGTCTGAAGGTACCTGGACCAGATGGACCACACCCCAGTGTTCGGAAAGAGTTAGCTGAAGAGAATATGGGGACATTAGTGATGATCTTTCAAGAATCACTAGATCATTCAAGATGACTGGAAATTGCAAAGGTCACTTCACTCTTTAAGAAGGCAGAGCAGCTGGGGAAAGAAAATTACAGGTGAGTTAGTCTGGATGTGGTGTGCTTGGGAAGATGTTAGAGTCCAGTGTTAAGGACGAGCTTTCGGGTACATGGAGACACATGATAAAATAGAGCAAAGACAGCATGCCTTCCCTTAAGGGGAAATCTTGCCTGACAAATCTGTTGGAATTCTTTGAGGAACACAGAGCCAAGATAGACAAAGAATGATTTGGATGACAGCATTGTTGCCTTTTGTGGCCAAGCTTGCAGACGATATGAAGATAGGTGAAGGGGCAAGTAGTGCTGCAGAAGCTCGGAATCTGGGGAAGGACAGAGACAGATCAGGAAATGGGCAAATAAGTGATAGATGGATTATCGAGTAGGGAAATCGTGCATGCACTTTGGTAGAAGCAATAAAGGCATAGACAATTTTGTAAACAGGGAGAAAATTCAAAAATCAGAAGTGCAAAGGGACTTGGGTGTCGTTGTGCAGGATTCCCTGAAGGTTAACTTGCAATTTGTGTCAGTGGTAAGATCGGCAAACTCAATGTTTGCTTTCATTTTGGGAGGTTTAGAATACGAGAGCAAGGATGTAATGCTGAGGTTTTATAAGGCATTGTTCAGACCACACCTAGAGTATTGTCAGCAGTTTTGGGTCCCTTATATCGGAAAAAATGTGCTGGCATTGGAAAGGGTCCAGGAGGTTCACAAGAATGATTCTGGGAATGAAAGAGTTAACATATGAGACATATTTGTTGGTTCTGGGCCTGTACTCACTGGAGTTTAGAAGAATGGCTGATTTATTATCCCCCTCAACCCTATTCTCCCGCCTCCTCCCCATAACTTTTGAGACTCTGACTAATCAAGAAGTTTACGTATCAACTTGTGCTTTAAAGATCACACTTGAGAAAATCTGCGGATGCTGGTAATCCAAGCTACACAGGTCCTGATGAAGGTCTTGCCTGGTCTCCTGTCTGGAGAGAGTTGATGTCTGGAGGATGTGGGTGGGTCGAGGACCAGATGACACAGCCTCCGACTGGAGGATGAAAATCTGCAGATGCTGGTAATCCAAGCTACACAGGTCCTGATGAAGGGTCTTGCCTGGTCTCCTGTCTGGAGAGAGTTGATGTCTGGAGGATGTGGGTGGGTCGAGGACCAGATGGCACAGCCTCCGACTGGAGGATGCTCATTTAGAACAGAGATGAGGAGGAATTCCTTTCGCCAGAGAATAGTGAATCTGCAGCAGGCAGCTGCGGAGGACAAATAATTGTGTATACTTAAACTAGATTAACACACACAAAATGCTGCAGGAACTCAGCAGGCCAGGAAGCATCTATGGAAAAGAGCAGACAGTCAACGGCTTGGGCTGAAACCCTTCATCTGGACCAGTGTTGCTTAAGGATCTGTGCATTTCCATCCCGTGTCCTAATGAGGGGTTGTGGGAAAGGGGACAAAGGAATACCCATCCCCCATCTTTGTTCCCCTCCAACTTCTTGTTATGTCTACTGTTACGTACTCGTGACACGTGACAGTGGTACCCTTGTCACGTGACTGGGGTTGAAGCTATACTGGACTTGAGGTAATGGTCTTGTGATGGAGTGACGTCATTTTCCCGCCAGTAGAGATCATGTGACAGGTTTTTTTTACAGGGTATAAGAGGAGGACCCCACCCTGTGGGGAGGGGCAGTTCGTGACTGGATTTGCCATGTTGACTTCATGCCACTGCGTGATTTAATGTGATGACGCAGTTTAGTTGAAAAATGAAGTTTTATCTAATGCCTAAAGTTTAGAAGGTCATTGCCAGCAGTTTCTTTACTGTGGAGAGTGAAGATAAAAGTTCGGGAGTTAAAGATCGAGGAGAATCAAATTTCGACAGTGGAATGGGTTCGACCTTGTGTGATCCTCATTCGGAAGGATTTCGTTGACTGTTCTCGTGTTAATCTCTGCGGGATAGCAGAAGATTGAGGACAGTGTGGAAGAAAAGGTCAGTGCCTTTAAACCGTTACGTTTCATAAAATTCTACGTGGGAAGAGATTGACTTTGGAGATTGAAGAAAAACGACGTGGAAGAGAATTTAAATCGCCTTAAAAAGTCTCTCCTTTTAAATGGACTGAGCATTTTGAACTTTTGGCATACCACTTTTAAAGAACTGTCATAATCCTCTAATCCTCTAACCCCATAATCCTCTAATTTTCATTCACACATGGATGAAAGAAAATTAGAGGATTATGGGGTAGTGACGGTTTAGTACTTTTTTAAAGGATTATATGGGTCGGCACAACATGGAGGGCTGAAGGGTCTGTTCTGTGCTGTAATGTTCTATGGTTCTATGGTCCTATGACACAGAATGAAGTTTTCTAATTAGATACAAGGCATAATTCAGCATAGTGTTGGCAATTCTAAGTCGTGTCAATATCATTCCTTCCCTTCCTGTTTTAAGCCCTTCTTCCATAAACCCAACTTGTTTATGTATTCTGTAAAGGTGTCAGTCCTGATGTCAATTTTCCTACAGATCTTGCCATAAGTCCTGAATTCTTAACCCTACCATCCCCTTAGCTTCTGATTTGCGAAGTGGAATGTCTATATCCACAGTTGAACTTCTGACAGGTTTTGTTGCTAAACAGTCAACCCCATCATTTCCCTCAACAGTGCGATGTGCAGGGCCCATAAGGTGCAGACATATGAACCGAACTCTGTATATGAAATAATGTTTGATGAGTTTCCAACAGTCAATCTGACCTACTGCTAGACTGTCCTGTTTTAAGGCTCATCGAAACCGAAAGAGAATCTGAACAAATTACAAGTTTGCAAAGACCAATTTCCTCCACACACTGTAACCCTAAAATCAAAGCAAAGAATTCTGCTCCATAGACCCACAAATGGCTGGTAAGTGATTTCTTTATCATTACCTGCAACTCAGGCACATACAAAAAATGAAAACAGACACACCAACATTCGCAGTTAAATTATGTTTTAATCCATCTGTAAAAATGCTGACCGCATGATAATAACTTTCATTAATATACTCGTGAACCAACAGACTCTCAGGCAGAACAGAATCCAGTTGTGTAACCTAAAATTAACTACAGTCATTGGAAAAAACATCAAAGTGGAGTTACCGAGAAAGCTACAGTGGAACATACTGTATCATCCAATACACCCATATTCCCAGCGTGATAAGAACCCAGCCACCCAGAACTGAAAGCATTCTTCTTGTGATGTTCCCAACCACCCTTTAGCACAGAATATTCAATCCAATTTGTTAACATCAACTTCCACCTCTGTCCCTGTAAGGGTAATTGTCCCATTTCAACCAGTAAAGCCGAAACAGGGGACGACCTGACTTAACCACAACACAATCTTAAAGCACAAAATGTATCACACCCAAACATCATAAAGTTGAAGAAGAAGGTGATCTATAAACCACAAACATAATCCAGAACAGATCCAATTAAACAAACGAGATTGGTCAACACATATTTTCATGTAACACCCCAGAATACTCACAGAGATAATGAAGAGTATGTAAAGTTTCTTTACATTTATCAATTATTTTCTGATCCGGTGCTTCCATGTCAGCTTTTATTATCCGTCCACATGCCTGGAAATCTTACCACTGACACCTTTTAAAGAGTTTGACCATATTATTTCCAATCAAGTGCAGGTCTGCTAATCCTGTATGTAAAGCACATAATTTGTGTTTTTGCTACTGAAAGCTTAAATCCCATCTATTCGCCGACTGTTCGACCTTACTAATTGTTAAAACATCCTATATACAGTAAAAGTGAAATTTCTACCTCTAATCCATAAACCTCCATCATTTGCATATAGGGATTTACAGAATGAAAAACCTATCTCAGAGAAAAATATTATTAATAACAATATAACATAATAAATACTGCCTGTGGGATCCCAGTCTCTATCTCATAACAACCTGAATATAACTTTCCCACCCATACCTGATACAAAATGTTCAATTAAAACAACTCAATGTTAGATAATAGCCCCTCCATCCTCATTTCCACAATTTCATAAAAATCCTTTCCTTCCATAAATACCATCTGCCTTTTGAATAGTGAAAATACTGCTGTTACAACATCTATATTTAACTGTGCTTTCCTAATATCATCTTCCAAATATAAAAATGAATTCAATGTCATACTTGCCCATCCATACCTTTACAAGACGTACAAATAGAAACAATCAGAAAAAGTTGTACAATAGCCCTCTCAATTGCATTTCCAAATATTAATCAAGTCCATCCTTCAATAAATATTATTTGCCTTTTCAATAATAAAAATATTGCTATTACAACATCTTTATTTAACTGTACTTTCCTAATATGATCTTCCAAACCCAGACTGATTCCAATGTTATTTAATAGACAATAGACAATAGGTGCAGAAGTAGACCATTCGGCCCTTTGAGCCTGCACCGCCATTTTGAGATCATGGCTGATCAATTACTATCAATACCCGGTTCCTGCCTTGTCCCCATATCCCTTGATTCCCCTATCCATAAGATACATATCTAGCTCCTTCTTGAAAGCATCCAGAGAATTGGCCTCCACTACCTTCCGAGGCAGTGCATTCCAGACCCCCACAACTCTCTGGGAGAAGAAGTTTTTCCTTAACTCTGTCCTAAATGACCTACCCCTTATTCTCAAACCATGCCCTCTGGTACTGGACTCTCCCAGCATCTGGAACATATTTCCTGCCTCTATCTTGTCCAATCCCTTAATAATCTTATATGTTTCAATTAGATCCCCTCTCAATCTCCTTAATTCCAGCGTGTACAGGCATGTACAGCGTGTAAGGCAGAGATTGCTAGGTATCTGAGTAGCCAGGGTATCAAAGGTTATGGTGAGAAGGCGGGTGAGTGGGACTAAATGGGAGAATGGATCAGCTCATGATAAAATGGCAGAGCAGACTCGATGGGCCGAATGACCGACTTCTGCTCCTTTGTCTTATGGTCTTATTCTACCGTTCCAAACTCCCCTCTGATAAAACGTGAAATTACCTCTTTTATCAAAAATATAATTCAAACACCTGATTACCATACATTCCACAAGTTTACATAAATGAGACTTTAATGATATTGGTCTAGAAGAAGGAGGATCAGACGGGGAGATCCAGGTTTTAGAATGGGAACTACTACAACCATTTTCCATGAGAAAAGTAGATGGCCAAACCTCCAAATACGATTCAGAAAGTTAATATTCTCACAAAAGAAAATTACACACATACCTGTTGAATCAAGATTTTCCACAAGTTCATGATACATTTTATTCCCATTCACAACGCTATTCTCTGCCCCTTTCCTTATAAAACTGACAACACCACCCCTCTATCAACAAACCCGTCAAGCCAAATGACAATATAATCCTGCACAGCAATAAAACTTAAAATGTGCAGGTTTCCTGAACAGATATAACATCGGAAGAATCTGACAAATCAGAAATAAACTACTTAAAGTGTTGCCCATGTAAAATCAGGCTTCTTGCATTTCACTTCAATATTTCAATCCCATTACATATCTTCACAAGTAGACTGGGATGCAGAAACCCCCACAAATCAGAGCTTCATTCACAGCTTCCCACATAACACCAGTTACACCAAGATACCTTTCTGCAGCTTTCACAATAATTTTAATTTCCTCAGTAGGATGAGATGTCTGAGCAGTACAATTCACCACATCGGTTATAAACATCACAAACTTCATTTTATCCAGCAGTGAAGTATCTTTGGTGAGAGAACTGTGATGCCGGCATATATCCACTGACGTCACAGTCTGTTCTCTGAGTGGGATCACTTTATCCAGTTTACCTGCTCTGCTTGCTGTACTTGTCCTTGAACAGGCCCTTCTGCTCACTGTGTTGTTCTGAACCAGTTGAACTGGTCACTTCATGCCTTACTAAACCAATCCCTTCTGCCTACACAAGGAACACATCCCTCCATTCTCCTCACATTCACGTGGTATCTAATAGCCTCTATCACATCTGCCTCCACCACCACCCGATATTCACTCCAGACTCGCACCACGATGGGAATGAAAAACAAAACTTGAAACGCAAATCTCCTGGAAACATCCTGAGTCAGGTTTTTAACATCATTGTCTTTTCTAATTGTTTTTTTTCAACAGCAGCTATGCAGAGAAAAGATACAAAATGAACTAAATTACAAAATACTTCAATAGTGCAAAAAGGTCCAATGAGGATGTGTTCCCCCTTTCTCCTGAAGTACATGCCCACTGGCATTGGACATTTCCTCCTTAGAGAAACAATCCTGGCTGTCCACTCTGTCTGTGCCTCTCACATTCCTGTAAACGTCTGTCAGATCTCCCTCAGCCTCTGCCACTCTGGAGAAAATTACCTGAGATTGTCCAGTCTCACTTTATCCAGGCAGCATCCTGTTAAGCCTCTTCCACTCACCATCCAAAACCTCCGCATTATTCCTGTATTCGAATGCAATTCTCCAGATGTGGTTAAACTAGAGATTTATACAACTGCAACATAACTGCCTGACAATGAAACCACTATCTGGAAGTTATGAACTCAGATTCCAAGATCTCCCTGTAGATCAACACAGTCCAATCTCGCCCCATGAATATAACAGCAAAGAGATAATGCTGAGGCTTTATAAGACACGAGTCAGGCCGCACTTGGAGTATTGTCAACAGTGTTGGGCCCCACATCTCAGACAGGATGTGTTGTCATTGGAGAGACTCCAGAGGAGGTTCAGAAAGATGATTTCAGAAATGAAGGGGTTAAAATGAGGAGCACTTGGCAGCTTTGACCCTGTGCTCACTGGAACTCAGAAAAATGCGGGGGAATCTCATTGATAGATAGATAGATAGATACTTTATTCATCCCCATGGGGAAATTCAACATTTTTCCAATGTCCCATACACTTGTTGTAGCAAAAACTCATTACATACAATACTTAACTCAGTAATAATATGATATGCATCTAAATCACTAACTCAAAAGCATTAATAATAGCTTTAAAAAAGTTCTTAAGTCCTGGCAGTTGAACCTACCGAATGTTGAAAGGACTGGATAAGGTGGATGTGGAGAAGGTATTTCCTGTGGTGGGGCACAGCCACAAAGTCGAGGGGCCACCTTTTCAAACAGAGGTAAGCAGCTTATTTTTTTTTATTAGCCAAGGTGTATTGGATCTGTGGAATGCGCTGCCACAGACTGCGGTGGAGGCCGAGTGTGTGGGTATATTCAAGGCGGAAGTTGATCGTTTCCTGATCGGTCAGGGCATCAAAGGATATGGCGGGAGGTCAGATATCTGGAATTGAGTGCGATCTGGGATCAGCCATGATGGAAAGGTGGCTGACTCAATGGGCTGAATGGCCTAATTCTGTTCCTATGCCTTATGGACTTATGAACACAAGCCCCCTCAATCATGATGAATCTCCTCTGCACTCTTCCAGCACAAAACATCCTTTGTACAGAATGCTAAGCGGAACTGAATGTAACTTTTCAAGAATGTTGTCAAGTCAGGCAGCATCTGTTGAGGGGAATAGAGTCGATGGTAGGGACAGAAACCCTCCCTTACGGCACTAACACAGGCCCTTCGGCCCAACCTTACCATGCTGTCCTCCTGTCCATTTAAACTAATCCCTCTGCCTGTCTTTGACACAGAACACAGAAATCTACAGCACATTACAGGCTCTTCAGCCCACAATGTTGTACCGACCATGTAACCTACTCTAGAGACTGCCTAGGATTTCCTGATCGTATATCCCTCTATGTTTCTAAGCTCCATGTACCTATCTAAGAATCTCTTAAAATATCCTATTGTATCCACCTCCACCATCGCTGCCAGCAGTGCATTCCACGCACTCACCACTCTCTGTGTAAGAAACTTCCCCCTGACATTCCCTCGGTACCGACTTCCAAGTAGCTTAAAACTACGTCCCCTCATGTTAGTCACTTCAAACCTGGGAAAATGCCTCTGGTTATCCACATAGTCAAAGCCACTCATCATCTTATTACAATTACTTATGTACAGGTTAGGAGAAATATAGCTTCAACATCACCTCACAGCTCTTGAACTCAATCCCACGGTTGATGAAGGCCATCACACCAGACGTTTTCCTAACAACACTGCCAACCCCCACAGCAGCTTTGAGTGTCGTATGGACATGGACCCCAAGATCTCTCTGACCCTCCACCCTGCCAAGAGTCTTACCATTAATATTATATTCTGTGTTCAAATTTGACCTGCAGAAATGAATCTCTTCATCTGTGTTGAACTCCATCTGCCACTTCCCAGTTCTGCATCCGAGGCGAGGAAATAGATTGCTGAGCCTCTGGCTAGGATCATTATGTCCTCATTGTCCACGGGAATGGTCCCGGAGGATTGGAGGGAGGCGAATGTTGTCCCCTTGTTCAAAAAGGGTAGTAGGGATAGTCCGGATATAGACCATTGAGCCTTACATCTGTAGTGGGAAAGCTGTTGGAAAAGATTCACAAAGATAAGATTTATTGGCATTCAGAGATCATGGTCTGATCAGTGACAGTCAGCATGACTTTCTGAAGGGTAGATCGTGTCTAACAAGCCTGATGGAGTTCTTTTAGGAGGTGACCAGGTATATAGATAAGGGTAGTGCAGTGGATGTGATCTACATGGATTTTAGTAATGCATTTGATAAGGTTCCACACGGTAGGCTTATTCAGAATGTCAGTAGGCATGGGATCCAGGGATGATTGACCAGGTGGATTCAGAATTGGTTTGCCTGCAGAAAGCAGAGAGTTGTGGTGGAGGGAGTACATTCGGATTGGAGGGTTGTGACTAGTGGTGTCCCACAAGGATCAGTTCTGTGACCTCTACTTTTCGTGATTTTTATTAACGACCTGGATGTCGGGGTAGAACGATGAGTTGGCAAGTTTGCAGAAGACACAAAGGTTGGTGGTGTTGTGGATAGTGCAGAGAATTGTCAAAGATTGCAGAGAGACATTGATAGGATGCAGGAGTGGACTGAGAAGTGGCAGATAGAGTTCAACCTGGAGAAGCGTGGGGTGGTAGACTTTGGAGGGACAAACTCCAAGGCAGAGTACAAAGTAAATGGCAGGATACTTGGAAGTGTGGAGGAGCAGAGGGATCTGGGTCTCCATGTTCACAGTTCCCTGAAAGTTACCTCACACGTAGACAGAGTCGTTAAGAAAGCTTATGGGGTGTTAGCTTTTATAAGTCGAGGGACAGAGTTTAAGAGTCGCGGTGTAATGATGCAGCTCTATAAAACTCTGGTTGGGCCACACTTGGAGTACTCTGTCCAGTTCTGGTCACCTCACTATAAGAAGGATGTGGAAGCATTGGAAAGGTTACAGAGGAGATTTACCAGAATGCTGCCTGGTTTAGAGGGTGTGCAATATGATCAGAGATTAAGGAAGCTAGGGCTTTACTCTCTGGAGAGAAGGAGGATGAGAGGGGAAATAATAGAGGTATAGTTGATATTAAGGGGAATAGATAGAGTGGACAGCCAGCGTTTCTTCCCCAGGGCACCACTGCTCAATACAAGAGGACATGGCTTTAAGCTAAGGGGAGGGAAGTTCAAGGGAGGATAATGGAGGAAGATTTTATACTCAGAGAGTGGTTGGTGCGTGGAATGCACTGCCCGAGTCAGTGGTGGAGGCAGATACACTAGTGAAGTTTAAGAGACTACTAGACAGATATATGGAGGAATTTAAGTTTAGGGAGGCAGAGTTTAAGTGGCGGCACAACATTGTGGGCCGAAGGGCCTGTGCTGTGTTGTATTGTTCTATGTTCTATCTATTTCCCGCTGGAATCTCTCTTTTTTTAAAATTTTTTATTGAAGGCACGACACAGTACAGAAAACGTAATGCATTACATTTTCCTCCATTTTGTTTTTATACCTTACCCCGAAACAACACCACAACGTCATCAGTGGGGCCTTCTGGGAGTTGTAGTCATTTGTCCTCGATCGCTCCCTGTCGAAGCATGTTTCGTCAGCCGCCACAGACGTCACCGAAACAGACCCACCGAGGCGCGAAGGGGAATCACACCCGTCCTTGTGGGCGCCGAGGCCGGCGACTCCAACAGAAGCGACTTCGCTGACCTCCGCCATGGCGATGGAGCGGAAGAGGAGGGGCTGCTCATGGGCCGATTTCCTCCAGCCTATAGTAGCTCAGACTTAAAACTGAACCCTGCTGTCATTGGCTATAGTGCCTGTCGCTCAAATGGGAACTCGGAGGGTGATTAGTTTATGTGAACGCCAGTCAGCCTTCCTGTCTTTATGAGTTTGGATTTGGATTTATAACGGGACAGGAAGCAAATTGGGAGAAATGTGAGTTTTTATGTGATGGTTCATCAGTCCACGAGTTACATTATTAACATTAAAAGGGCAAAGGCCGTGGTGAGGAAGTAGGTGATTTACTGGAGGTTATATAGAGATAATATTGGAAGGGATATCAAACTTGGAATTGTTTGGGATATGTTTTCGAAAATGGGATTTGTGGAGATCATAATATTCCAGTGTTGATTAATGAGGGCAAAATGATTGTTACTAAAACAGGGAAGGTTGTGTTACTGGCTGGGTCATTTGCTAACATTAATAATCAGGATAATTTAAGTGAAGAAGTTAAACAATGTTGGGATATGTTTTTCAGTGAATACCCCGATGTGCTGGAAGTCAGCTGTAGCAATGACAGTATCACTGAGGGAGAGATTTCTTTGTATGAATTTAAGAAGTCTATTAATAATGCAGGTCAGGTGTCCTCAGGAAAGAGTGATATTTGAAATTGTAATTGTATATAACTCTCTTTTGTGAAAATATTAAATCCCCATTTTATCCTAGTTAAGGGCCTATATCGTGAATGTCTCATTTATGTAAACTTATGCAATGTATGGTAATCAAGTACTTGAATTATATTTTGGAAAGAGTGGTGATGAAGTGTTTCATTAGAGTGGATTTTGGAAGGGTGAAATGACATTAGATTCAGTTTTAGGTTTGGAAGATGATATTCGGAAAGCACAATTAAATAAAGATGTTGTAATAGCAGTATTTCTTGATACTGAAAAGGGAAATGATATGGAAGAAAGGACTTTTGATTAAATTAGGAGTGAGAGGGACATTGTATAATTTTTCTGAGTTTTTTATTTGGACGGACTGTGCAAGTACGGGTCGGCATGTTATGTTTGTGTTTCTATGAGATAGAGAATGGGATCCCACAAGGCAGTATTTGTAGCCCTTCATTATTTAATATTATGATTAATGATATTTTCTCTGAGATGGGAAAATGGGATACCCTGGGTAAATCACAATATACAGATGATGTAGCTTTATAGAAGAGAGGTATTAATTGCAATTTACAATTAATAGGTCAAACAGTGGGCAGATTGATGAGGATTTTAAGCTTTCAGTCGTTAAAACACATTACGTGGTTTACAAGCAGGATTAATAGACTTGCACTTGATTATAAATTAAATGATTACTACCTTGAGGAAGTGTCAGTGGTAAGATTTCTCAGTATGTGGATGGATAATCAGCTGACATGGAAGCACCTATCAGTAAAATAATTGATAAATGTAAAGGAGCTTCAAATCTCCTCAGGCATCTAAGTGGGTATTCTTGGGTGCAACATGAAAATCTTTGTTGACCAATTATATTTGTTTAATTTGATCTGTTCTTGATTCTGTCTGTGTGGCTTATGGATCAGCTTCATCTTCAAATTAAAAATGTTTGTATTTGATACAATTACAGTTTTAAGATTGTGTTCTGGTGCAGTAATGTTGTTTTCTGTTTTGGCTTTACTGATTGCAATGGGACAATTGCCCTCAAAGTAACAGAGGTTCAAGTTGATGTCAACATATTGGATTAATTTGCGGGGGCAAGGAAATGATCATCCTGTTAAAGGTGTGCTGGCGGACGGTTGGGGACATCACAAGAAGAGTGTTTTTTGTATTGGGTAGCTGGGTTCTTATCACGCTGGGAATATGGGTGTATTTGATGATACAATATGTCCCACTGTAGCTTTCTTTGTAACCCCACCTTGTTTTTTCCAATGACTTCAGTTGATTTTAGGTTACACGATCGGATTCGGTTCTGCCTGAGAGTCTGTTGGTTCATCAGTAAATTAATGAAAGTTAGTATCATACAGTAACCATTTCTACAGATGAATCAAAAGAAAAGTTAACTGGGGATGTTGGTGTGGCTGTTTCTGTGTGCCTGAGTTGCAGGTAATGATAAAGAGATGACTTATAGCCATTTATCAGCATAGGAAGCAGAATTCTTTGCCAACAGTTTAGGCTTACAGTGGGTGGAGAAAATTGGTCCATATAATTTGCTCAGAATACATTTCAGCTTTGATGAGTCTTAAACAGGTCATTCTGGCATAAGCTCAGAATTTCATATAGAACAGTATTTCATATATAAAGTTTGATTTATATGTCTGCACATTATGGGCCCTGCACATCACACCGTTGAGGGAAATGATGGGGTTGACTGTTTAGCACCAAAAGCTGTTAAATGTTAAGCTGTGGATATAGACCTTCCACTTAGCAAATTAGAAGCTAAAGGGTTGGTGGTGTTAAGAATTAGGGGCTTATGGCAAGACGTAGGATAATGGATATAAGGACAGACACCTTTACAGAATACATAAACCTGTTGGGTTTATAGAAGAGGAGCTTAAAACAAGGGAAGGAATGATATTGACATGACATAGAAATGCCCACACTATGCTTAATTATGCCTTGTATGTAATTGGAAAACTTCATTCTGTGTCGTGTACATTTTGTCATTATGAAACTGTCGAAACACATACTATTTCAATGTGAAGCATACAAGGCTGAACAAAAATCAAATGCAGTCTTCAGTACAATCTTTGCGAGGGTAGATAGTTTTCAGATAAAAAATTTATTCAATTATGGGACTGACTTTAAATCAATTCACAGTTTGAGCTGGAAAAGGCATGTAATAATTGTGTTAAGCCTAAGGAAATGACATATAGGGTAGCAAAGGTGAGTGAGATGTTGGATTATTAAGATGCTCTTAAAATCCAACAAAAGGCAATGAAAAAAGCCATAAGAATGGTCAAGACGAAATATGAGGGCAAACTGGCCAATAATATAAATCAGGATACTAAAAGTTTAGTTTTCAGTTACATGAAGAGTGAAAGGGAGATGAGAGTTGATACTAGACCACTGGAAAATGATGCTGGTGAAGTAGTAATGGGGGACAAAGAAATGGAAGATGAACTTAATGAATAATCTTCACTGTCTTCTCCGTTAAGCACCGCCCCCACTTGTCCCAGTAACCTGTCTCTTTACGGGTGGATTTTAGGACCCGCCGCCCCCATCAGCTGCTGAATTCCCGATGTTTCTGTTCGGTTGACGGATGCGGTGAACGAGCTTAAATTAATCGATCGATAATTCTCATGTCGTGTTTATTTCACTCCATAGAACCATAGAACACTACAGCACAGAAAACAGGCCATTTTGGCGCTTCTAGTCTGTGCGGAAACTTTATTCCGCTCGTCCCATTGACCTACACCCAGTCCGTAACTCTCCAGACCTCTCCCATCCATGTATCCATCCAATTTATTCTTAAAACTTAAGAGTGAGCCCGCATTTACCACGTCAGATAGCAGCTCGTTCCACACTCCAACCACTCTCTGAGTGAAGAAGTTCCTCCTCATGTTCCCCTTAAACCTTTCCGCTTTCACCCTAAAACCATGTCCTCCTGTTTTTATCTTTCCGAATCTAAGTGGAAAGAACCTACTCACATTTACTGTCTATACCCCTCATAATTTTGTAAACCTCTATCAAATCCCCCCCTCATTCTTCTACACCCAAGGAATAAAGTCCTAACCTGTTCAATCTTTCCCTGTAACTCAACTCCTGAAGACCTGGCAACATCCTAGTAAATCTTCTCTGCACTCTTTCAATCTTACTGATATCCTTCCTATAGTTAGGTGACCAGAACTGCAGATAATACTCCAAATCTGGCTTCACCAATGCCTTATACAACCTCAGCAGAACATCCCAACTCCTGTACTCAGTACTTTGATTTATGAATGCTAGGATGCCAAAGGCCTTCTTTACAACCCTGTCTACCTGTGACGCCACTTTCAGGGAATTATGTACCTGAACTCCCAGATCCCTTTGTTCCTCCGCACTCCTCTGTGCCCTACCATTTACTGTGTATGTCCTACCTTGGTTTGTCCTTCCAAAATGCAACACCTCACACCTCACCTCACCTCACCTCATGCAGAATTTAATGTCTGCATTAAATTCCATCTGTCATTTTCTGGCCCATTTTTCCAGTTGGTCCAGATCCCTCGGCGAGCTTTGAAAGCCTTCCTCGCTGTCCACAACGCCTCCAATCTTGGTGTCAACAGCAAAATTGCTGATCTAATTGACCACATCTATATCATTGATATAGACAACAAACAACAATGGTCCCAGCACAGATCCCTGAGGCACACCACTAGTCACAGGCCTCCAGTCTGAGAAGTAATCATCCACTACCACTCTCTGTCTTTTCCCACAGCCAATTTCGAATCCAGTCTCCAACCTCTCTGTGGATACCTAGTGGCTGAACCTTCTGAACTAACCTCCCATGTGGGACCTTGTCAAAGGCCTTACTAAAGTTCATGCAGACAACATCCACAGCCTTTCCTTCATCTACTTTCTTGGTAACCTCTTCGAAAAATTCTACAAGATTTGTTAAACACGATCTACCACGCACAAAGCCATACTGACTATCCTTAATCAGCCCTTGGCTGTCCAAATACTTGTATATCCGATCTCTCAGAACACCTTCCAATAACTGACCTACTACTGATGTCAGGCTCACTGGCCTGTAATTACCTGGTTTACTATTGGAGCCTTTTTTAAACAACGGAACAACATGAGCTACCCTCCAATCCTCCGGCACTGCACAGGTAGCTGGGGACATTTTAAATATTTCTGCCAGGTCCCCTGCAATTTCTACACTAGTCTCTCTCAAGGTCTGAGGAAATGTCAAGTCAGGCCCGGGGGATTTATCTACCTTTATTCACTGTAAGGCAGCAAGCAACTCCTCCTCTTTAATCTACAAATGTTCCATGACACTACTGCTTGTTTCCCTTCCTTCCATATACACTATGCCAGTTTCCTGAGTAAATACTGATGCAAAAAACTGTTTAAGATCTCCGCCATCTCGTGAGGCTCCACACATAGACGACCACTCTGATCTTCTACGGGACCAATTTTGTCCCTTACTATCCATTTACTCTCAATATATTTGTAGAAATCCTTTGGGTTTTCCCTTCACATTATCTGCCAAAGCCACCTCATGTCTTTTTGCCTTCCTGATTTCCTTCTTCAGTATTTTCTTACATTTTCTATACTCTTCAAGTAACTCATTTGTTCTTTGTTGCCTATACCTGCTATACACCTCTCCCTTTTTCTTAACCAGATCGCCAATATGCCTTGAAAACCAAGGTTCCCGAGGCCTGTTAACTTTGCCTTTCATCCTGGCAGGAACATGCAAACTCTGCACTCTCAAAATTTCGCCTTTGAAGGCCTTCCACTTACTGAACACATCCTCGCCAGAAAAAAACTTATCCCAATCCACTCTTCCTAGATCCTTTTTCATTTCCACAAAATTGGCCCTTCTCCAATTTAGAACCTCAACTTGAGGACCAGACCTATCCTGATCCATAATTAACTTGAAACTAATGACATTATGGTCACTGGACCCAAAATGTTCGCCTACACATACTTCTGTCACCCGACCTGTCTGGTTTCCTAATAGGAGATCAAGTATTGCATCCTCTCTCGTAGGTACCTCTATATATTGATTTAGAAAACTTTCCTGAAAACATTTCACAAACTCCAAGCCATCTAGTCTTTTTACAGTTTGGGAGTCCCAGTCAATATGAGGAAAGGTAAAATCCCCTACTATTACAACTTCCTGTTTCTTACATCGGTCTTCTATCTTTATACAGATTTGCTCCTTCAATTCTCTCTGACTATTGGGTGGTCTATAATACACCCCTATTAGTGTGGTCACACCATTCCCGTTCCTCAGCTACACGCATATGACCTCTGTAGACAAGCCCTCCGGGCTGTCCTGTCTACACACAGCTGTGATATTTTCCCTGACTAGTAATGCCACTCCTCCCCCTTTCATCCCTCCCCCTCTATCACGTCTGAAACAACAAATAATTCTATCATGTATAAACCTTAGGTGGGAGGTTATCTTTTTGTATTAATGTATTAAAAATAAATTATAAATTCTATCAATGAGAATTACAAATTCTCTTACTGAAGGAATCATATTCAAAATAGTATCCAACAAATCAGATTCTTGCATATATGGGAACTTAGATAATTATTTTTTGTAAAAAAAAAGTCTAACCTGAAGATATTGCAGTAAGTGTGTATGAGAGAGAGAATATTTGCTAATTAACTCTTCAAAAGTCATCAATCAACCATGACAAAATAAATGATAATAAAAATAAATAAATCTGCAAAAAAAAAGCAGATCCCCTTAATCACTAAAGATTAAACAAGTTTGGGAGAGAGAACTTAATATGACCTTTGTTAATGAAGATGGTCAATTCTTCTTTAATATGTGCCAATCAGTGTTTAATTCAATTTAAAATTGTTCACTGTTAACAAAGGAGAGACCACCCAAAATATTTCCTAACATAGACAATTATTGCGATAGGTGTAAAACTGAAGTAGCCACTTTTTCACATATGTTTTGGTAATGTTCTTCATCAAAATCTTTCTGGAAATCTTTATTTTCTACAATTTCTAAAGCTCTGAAAATTAATTTACAACCTAATGTACAAACCTTTGATATCTGCCTATACATGCAGTCCTCGCATGACCTTTATCCTCCTCCACCTCATTATCTGCTCTAACACTCTGGTTCCCCTCCCTCTGCAAATCTTTTTAACCCCCCCCCCCACCCCGAGCAGCACTAACAAATCTACCCGCAAGGATGTTAGTTCCTCTCCAGTTCAGGGGCAAACCATCCCGTCGAAACATCCCACCTTCCCGGGAACAAAGCCCAAATGTCCAGAAACATGAAGCCCTCCCTCCTCACGATCTCCGGGCTTTTCCCCAGCAGGCTTGGCGCCCTTTTTGGGACCGGCCTCAATGCACCACTTTGTGAGCCGGTTCGAGTGCGCTGGGAAGTGGGTCGCCACATACCCCACCCCCCAGAACCGGCGATACACCCCCCAATGTCCACAGTCTGGGCCGGACTCTGTTTGGGAGGTCTGCCTCTGCACCACGATGCCGGAATCTCGACCGGCTGCGCCACGTCCACATGGGCCGGTTTGAGTCAGTCCACCGAGAAAACCTCCTCTCTCCCCCCAATGTCCAGCACGAACGTGGACCCGTTGTTCCTGATCACCGTAAACGACCCCTCGTAGGGCAGCTGTAGCGGTGCCCGATGCCCGCCCCTTCGTACAAACACAAACTTACAGTTTCGCAGGTCTTTGGGTACGCAGGTCGGGTTCTGCCCATGCTGCGAAGCGGGTATTGGGGCCAGGTTACCGAGCCTCTCGCGTAGTCTGCTCAGGACTGCTGCGGGTTCTTCCTCTTGCCCCCTTGGGGCTGGTATGAACTCCCCGGGGACGACCAGGGGTGCGCCGTACACCAACTCGGCCGACGAGGTGCGCAGATCTTCTCTGGGCGCCGTGCGGATTCCGAGCAGGACCCAGGGAAGCTTGTCCACCCAGTTAGGCCCTTTGAGGTGGGCCATGAGAGCCCCTGTCTGAGGAGTCAAGGGCCAGGGGTCTTTCTGCTCTCGGTCCAGCGTAAAACCCTTGGGGAGACATTAGATGTCCATCCACTTTCGTCGAGTCAAACCACTGGAAAGGTTCGTGTTGGCCACCCGACCGCGCCTGAGGCCCAGCGGCCTTTCCCCGATCCCTGGGGCCGCGCTGCCCGAGTCTCCCCCGATCCCCAGCGCTGCTCGAGTCTCTCACCCCCGATCCCCGGTGCCCCGCTGCCCGAGTCTCCCCCCGATCCCCGGGGCCCTGCTGCCCTGTAGATCAACACAGTCCAATCTCGCCCCATGAATATAACAGCAACGAGATAATGCTGAGGCTTTATAAGACACGATTCAGGCCACACTTGGAGTATTGTCAACAGTGTTGGGCCCCATATCTCAGACAGGATGTGATGTCATTGGAGAGAATCCAGAGGAGGTTCAGAAAGATGATTTTGGGAATGAAGGAGTTAAAATATGAGGAGCACTTGGCAGCTTTGACCCTGTGCTCACTGGAACTCAGAAAAATGCGGGGGCATCTCATTGAAACCTACCGAATGTTGAAAGGACTGGATAAGGTGGATGTGGAGAAGGTACTTCCTGTGGTGGGGCACAGCCACAAAGTTGAGGGGCCACCTTTTCAAACAGAGGTCAGCAGCTTATTTTTTTTATCAGCCAAGGAGTATTGGATCTGTGGAATGCTCTGCCACAGACTGTGGTGGAGGCCGAGTGTGTGGGTATATTCAAGGCGGAAGTTGATCGTTTCCTGATTGGTCAGGGCATCAAAGGATATGGCGGGAGGTCAGATATCTGGAATTGAGTGTGATCTGGGATCAGCCATGATGGAAAGGTGGCTGACTCAATGGGCTGAATGGCCTAATTCTGTTCCTATGCCTTATGGACTTATGAACACAAGCCCCCTCAATCATGATCAATCTCCTCTGCACTCTTCCAGCACAAAACATCCTTTGTACAGAATGCTAAGCGGAACTGAATGCAAATTTTCAAGAACGTTGTCAAGTCAGGCAGCATCTGTTGAGGGGAATAGAATCGATGGTTGGGACAGAACCCCTCCCTTACGGCACTAACACAGGCTCTTCGGCCCAACCTTTCCATGCTGTCCTCCTGTCCATTTCAACTAATCCCTCTGCCTGTCTTTGACACAGAACACAGAAATCTACAGCACATTACAGGCTCTTCAGCCCACAATGTTGTACCGACCATGTAACCTACTCTAGAGACTGCCTAGGATTTCCTGATCGTATATCCCTCTATGTTTCTAAGCTCCATGTACCTATCTAAGAGTCTCTTAAAATATCCTATTGTATCCACCTCCACCATCGCTGCAGGCAGTGCATTCCATGCACCCACCACTCTCTGTGTAAGAAACTTATCCCTGACATTCCCTCAGTACCGACTTTCAAGCAGCTTAAAACTACGTCCCCTCGTGTTAGTCACTTCAAGCCCGGGAAAATGCCTCTGGCTATCCACATGGTCAAAGCCTCTCATCATCTTATTACAATTACTTATGTACAGGTTAGGAGAAATATAGCTTCAACATCACCTCACAGCTCTTGAACTCAATCCCACGGTTGATGAAGGCCATCACACCAGACGCCTTCCTAACAACACTGCCAACTTCCACAGCAGCTTTGAGTGTCGTATGGACATGGACCCCAAGATCTCTCTGACCCTCCACCCTGCCAAGAGTCTTACCGTTAATATGATATTCTGTGTTCAAATTTGACCTGCAGAAATGAACCTCTTCATCTGTGTTGAACTCCCTCTGCCACTTCCCAGTTCTGCATCCGAGGCGAGGAAATAGATTGCTGAGCCTCTGGCGAGGATCATTATGTCCTCATTGTCCACGGGAATGGTCCCGGAGGATTGGCGGGAGGCGAATGTTGTCGCCTTGTTCCAAAAGGGTAGTAGGGTCAGTCCGGATAATTATAGACCATTGAGCCTTACATCTGTGGTGGGAAAGCTGTTGGAAAAGATTGGCAAAGATAGGATTTATTGGCATTTAGAGAATCATGGTCTGATCAGTGACAGTCAGCATGGCTTTCTGAAGGGCAGATCGTGTCTAACAAGCCTGATGGAGTTCTTTTAGGATGTGACCAGGCATATAGATGAGGGTATTGCAGTGGATTTGATCTACATGGATTTTAGTAATGCATTTGATAAGGTTCCACACTGTAGGCTTATTCAGAAAGTCAGAAGGCATGGGATCCAGGGATGTTTGACCAGGTGGATTCAGAGTTGGCTTGCCTGGAGAAAGCAGAGAGTTGTGGTGGAGGGAGTACATTCGGATTGGAGGGTTGTGACTAGTGGTGTCCCAAAAGGATCAGTTCTGGGACCCCTACTTTTCGTGATTTTTATTAATGACCTGGATGTCGGGGTAGAAGGATGGATTGGCAAGTTTGTTGAAGACACAAAGGTTGGTGGTGTTGTGGACAGTGAAGAGGATTGTCAAAGAATGCAGAGAGACATTGATAGGATGCAGGAGAGGGCTGAGAAGTGGCAGATAGAGTTCAACCTGCAGAAGTGTGAGCTGGTACACTTTAGAAGGACAAACTCCAAGGCAGAGTACAAAGTAAATGGCAGGATACTTGGAAGTGTGGAGGAGCAGAGGGATCTGGGGCTACATGTCCACAGATCCCTGAAAGTTGCCTCACAGGTGGACAGAGTAGTTAAGAAAGCTTATGGGTTGTTAGCTTTTATAAGTCGAGGGATAGAGTTTAAGAGTCGCGATGTAATTTTGCAGCTTTATAAAACTCTGGTTGGGCGACACAAGGAGTACTCTGTCTAGTTCTGGCCACCTCACTATAGGAAGGATGTGGAAGCATTGGAAAGGGTACAGAGGAGATTTACCAGAATGCTGCCTGGTTTAGAGTATGGATTATGATCAGAGATTAAGGGAGCTAGGGCTTTACTCTCTGGAGAGAAGGAGGATGAGAGGAGAAATGATAGTGGTATAGTTGATATTAAGGGGAATAGATAGAGTGGACAGCCAGCGCCTCTTCCCCAGGGCACCACTGCTCAATACCAGAGGACATGGCCTAAAGGTAAGGGGAGGGAAGTTCAAGGGGGTATTAGAGGAAGATTTTATACTCGAGAGTGGTTGGTGTGTGGAATGCACTGCCCGAGTCAGTGGTGGAGGCAGATACACTAGTGAAGTTTAAGAGACTGTTAGTCAGGTATATGGCGGAATTTAAATTTAGGGAGGCAGAGTTTAAGGGACGGCACAACATTGTGGGCCGAAGGGCCTGTACTGTGCTGTATTGTTCTATGTTCTATCTATTTCTCGCTGGAATCTCTCTTTTAATATAATTTTTCATTGAAGGCACGACACAGTACAGAAAACGTAATGCATTACATTTTCCTCCATTTTGTTTTTATACCTTACCCCTAAACACCACCACAACGTCATCAGTGGGGCCTTCTGGGAGTTGTAGTCATTGACCTCGCTCGCTCCCTGTCAAAGCATGTTTCGTCAGCCACCACAGACGTCACCGAAACAGACCCACCGAGGCGCGAAGGGGAATCACACCCGTCTTTGTGGGCGCCGAGGCCGGCCACACCGACAGAAGCGACTTCGCTGACCTCCGCCATGGCGATGGAGCGGAAGAGGAGGGGCTGATCATGGGCCGATTTCCTCCAGCCTATCGTAGCGCAGACTTAACACTGACACCTGCTGTCATTGGCTGCCGTGCCTGTCGCTCAAATGGGAACTCGGAGGGTGATTAGTTTATGTGAACGTCAGTCAGCCTTCCTGTCTTTATGAGTTTGGATTTGGATTTATAACGGGACAGGAAGCAAATTGGGAGAAATGTGAGTTTTTATGTGATGGTGCATCAGTCTCCGAGTTACATTATTTATAATAAAAGGGCAAAGGCCGTGGTGAGGATGTAGGTGATTTACTGGAGGTTATATGGAGATAATATCGGAAGGGATATCAAACTTGGAATTGTTTGGGATATGATTGAGAAAATGGGGGGATTTCTGGGGATCATAATATTCTAGTGTTGATTAATGAGGGCAAAATGATTGTTACTGAAACAGGGAAGGTTGTGTTACTGGCTGGGTCATTTGTTGAGATTCACAATCAGGATAATTTAAGTGAAGAAGTTAAACAATGTAGGGATATGTTTTTCAGTGAATACCCTGATGTGCTGGAAGTCAGTTGTAGCAATGATAGTATCACTGATGGAGAGATTTCTTTGTATGAATTTAAGAAGTCTATTAATAATGCAGGTCTGGTGTCCCCAGGAAAGAGTGATATTTGAAATTGTAATTGTATATAATTCGCTTTTGTGAAAATATTAAATGTTTGAATTGTGCATTTACTTTCCTCATGGAAAATGGAAATAGTAGTGCCTATTCTAAAACCTGGCAGATCCCCATTTGATCCTTCTAGTTAAGGGCCTATATCGTGAATGTCTCATTTATGTAAACTTATGGAATGTATGGTAATCAAGCGCTTGAGTAATATTTTGGAAAGTGTGGTGATAAAGTGTTTTATTAGAGTGGATTTTGGAAGGGTGAAATGACATTAGATTCAGTTTTAGGTTTGGAAGATGATATTCAGAAAGCACAATTAAATAAAGATGTTGTAATAGCAGTATTTCTTGATACTGAAAAGGGAAATGATATGGAAGAAAGGACTTTTGATTAAATTAGGAGTGAGGGGGATATTGTATAATTTTTTTGAGTTTTTTTTGGATGGACTATGTTATGTTTGTGTTTCTATGAGATAGAGAATGGGATCCCACAGGGCAGTATTTGTAGCCCTTCATTATTTAATATTATGATTAATGATATTTTCTCTGAGATGGGAAAGTCACAATATACAGATGATGTAGCTTTATAGTTAGAGGTATTAATTGCAATTTACAATTAATAGGTCAAACAGTGAGCAGATTGATGAGGATTTTAAGCTTTCAGTCTTTAAAACACATTACGTGGTTTACAAACATTAATAGGCTTGCACTTGATTTTAAATTATATGATTAATATCTTGAAGTGTCAGTGGTAAGATTTCTCAGTATGTGGATGGATAATAAGCTGACGTGGAAGCACCTATCAGTAAAATAATTGATATATGTAAAGGAGCTTTAAATCTCCTCAGACATCTATGTGGGTATTCTTGGGTGCAACTTGAAAATCTTTGTTGACCAATTATATTTGTTTAATTGGATCTGTTCTTGATTATGTCTGTGTGGCTTATGGATCAGCTTCATCTTCAAATTAAAAATGTTTGTATGTGATACAATGACAGACTTTAAGATTGTTTTCTAGTGCAGTAATGTTGTCTCCTGTTTTGGCTTTACTGATTGCAATGGGACAATTGCCCTCAAAGTAACAGAGGTTCAAGTTGATGTCAACATACTGGATTAATTTGCGGGGGCAAGGAAATGATCATCCTGTTAAAGGTGTGCTGGAGGACGGTTGGGGACATCACAAGAAGAGTGTTTTTTGTTTTGGGTGGCTGGTACAATATGTCCCACTGTAGCTTTCTCTATAACCCCACCTTGTTTTTTCCAATGACTTCAGTTGATTTTAGGTTACACGATCGGATTCGGTTCTGCCTGAGAGTCTGTTGGTTCATCAGTATATTAATGAAATTTATTATCATACAGTAACCATTTTTACAGATGAATCAAAAGATAAGTTAACTGGGGATGTTGGTGTGGCTGTTTTTGTGTGCCTGAATTGCAGGTAATGATAAAGAAATGACTTATGTCATTTATCAGCATAGAAAGCAGAATTCTTTGCCAACAGTTTAGGCTTACAGTGGGTGGAGGAAATTGGTCCTTATAATTTGCTCAGAATACATTTCAGTTTTGATGAGTCTTAAACAGGTCATTCTGGCAGTAGGTCAGATTGACTGTTGAAAACTCCTCAAATGGTATTTCATATATAAAGTTTGATTTATATGTCTGTACATTATGGGCCCTGCACATCACACTGTTGAGGGAAATGATGGGATTGACTGTTTAGCACCAAAAGCTGTTAAATGTTAAGCTGTGGATATAGACCTTCCACTTAGCAAATTAGAAGCTAAAGGGTTGGTAGTGTTAAGAATTAGGGGCTTATGGCAAGACGTAGGATAATGGATATAAGGACAGACACCTTTACAGAATACATAAACCTGTTGGGTTTATAGAAGAAGGGCTTAAAACAAGGGAAGGTATGGTATTGACATGACATAGAAATGCCCACAATATGCTTAATTATGCCTTGTATCTAATTGGAAAACTTCATTCTGTGTCGTGTACATTTTGTCATTATGAAACTGTCGAAACACATACTATTTCAATGTGAAGCGTACAAGGGGGAAGAAAAATCAAATGCAGTCTTCAGTACAATCTTTGTGAGGGTAGATAGTTTTCAGATAAAAACTTTATTAAATTATGGGACTGACTTTAAATTAATTCACAGTTTGAGCTGGAAAAGGCATGTAATAATTGTGTTAAACCTAAGGAAATGACATATAGGGTAGCAAAGGTGAGTGGGATGTTGGATTCTTGGGATGCTCTTAAAATCCAACAAAAGGCAATGAAAAAAGCCATAAGAATGGTCAAGACGAAATATGAGGGCAAACTGGCCAATAATATAAATCAGGATACTAAAAGCTTAGTTTTCAGTTACATGAAGAGTGAAAGGGAGATGAGAGTTGATACTGGACCACTGGAAAATGATGCTGGTGAAGTAGTAATGGGGGACAAAGAAATGGCAGATGAACTTAATGAACAATCTTCACTGTCTTTTCCGTTCAGCACCGCCCCCACTTGTCCCATTTAACCTGTCTCATTACGGGTGGACTTTAGGACCTGGGGGAGCTCAGGACCCACCGCCCCCACTTGTCCCATTTAACCTGTTCATTACAGGTGGACTTTAGGACCCAGGGGAGCTCAGGACCCGCCGCCCGCAGCTGCTGCTGAATCCCCGGTGTTTCTGTTCGGTGAACGAGTTAAAATTAATCGATCGACAATTCTCATGTCGTGTTTATTTCACTCCATAGAACCATAGAACACTACAGCACAGAAAACAGGCCATTTGGTGCTTCTAGTCTGTGCGGAAACTTTATTCTGCTTGTCCCATTGACCTGCACCCAGTCCGTAACCCTCCAGACCTCTCCCATCCATGCGTCTATCCAATTTATTCTTAAAACTTAAGATTGAGCCCGCATTTACCACGTCAGATGGCAGCTCGTTCCACACTCCCACCACTCTCTGAGTGAAGAAGATCCTCCTAATGTTCCCCCTAAAGCTTTCCCCTTTCACCCTAAAACCATGTCCTCTCGTATTTATCTGTCCTAATCTAAATGGAAAGAACCTACTCGCATTTTCTGTCTATACCCCCCATAATTTTGTAAACCTCTATCAAATCTCCCCTCATTCTTCTACGCTTCAAGGAATAAAGTCCTAACCTGTTCAATCTTTCCCTGTAACTCAACTCCTGAAGACCTGGCAACATCCTAGTAAATCTCTGAACTCTTTCAATCTCTCCAACCTCTCCATGGATACTTCATCTCTGAACTTTCTGAACTAACCTCCCATGTGGGACCTTGTCAAAGGCCTTACTAAAGTTGATGTAGACAACATCCACAGCTTTTCCTTCACCTACTTTGTTGGTAACCTCCTCGAAAACCTCTTCAAGATTCATTAAACACGATCTACCATGCACAAAGCCATACTGACTATCCTTAATCAGCCCTTGGCTGTCCAAATAGTTGTAAATCCAATCTCACTGAACATCTTCCAATAATTTACCTACTACTGATGTCAGGCTCACTGGCCTGTAATTACCTAGTTTACTATTGGAGCCTTTTTTAAACAACGGAACAACAAGAGCTACCCTCCAATCCTCCGGCACTGCACCCGTGGCTGAGGACATTTTAAATATTTCTGTCAGGGCCCCTACAATTTCTACACTAGTCTCTCTCAAGAAATATCAAGTCAGGCCTGGGGGATTTATCTACCTTTATTCACTGTAAAGCAGCAAGCACCTCCTCCTCTTTAATCTACAAATGTTCCATGACACTACTGCTTGTTTCCGTTCCTTCCATATACACTATGCCAGTTTCCTGAGTAAATACTGATGCAAAAAAACTGTTTAAGATCTCCCCCATCTCGTGAGGCTCCACACATAGACGACCACTCTGATCTTCTAGGGGACCAATTTTGTCCCTTACTATCCTTTTACTCTTAATATACTTGCAGAATCCCTTCAGGTTTTCCTTCACATTATCTCCCAAAGCCACCTCATGTCTTTTTTCCTTCCTGATTTCCTTTAGTATTTTCTTATGTTTTCTATACTCATTTGCTCTTTGTTGCCTCTACCTGCTATACACCTCTCTCTTTTTCTTAACGAGATCACCAATATCCCTTGAAAACCAAGGTTCCCTATGCCTGTTAACTTTGCCTTTAATCCTGGCAGGAACATGCAAACTCTGCACTCTCAAAATTTCGCCTTTGAAGGCCTTCCACTTACTGAACACGTCCTTGCCAGAAAAAAAATTATCCTAATCCACTCTTCCTAGATCCATTTTCATTTCCACAAAAATGGCCCTTCTCCAATTTAGAACCTCAACTCGAGGACCAGACCCATCCTTATCCATAATTAACGTGAAACTAATGATATTATGGTCACTGGACCCAAAATGTTCGCCTACACATACTTCTGTCACCTGACTGTCTGGTTTCCTAATAGGAGATCAAATACTGCATCCTCTCTTGTAGCTACCTCTATATATTGATTTAGAAAACTTCCCTGAAAACATTTCACAAACTCCAAGCCATCTAGCCCTATTACAGTTTGGGAGTCCCAGTCAATATGTGGAAAGTTAAAATCCCCTACTATTACAAATTCCTGTTTCTTACATCGGTCTACTATCTTTATACAGGTTTGCTCCTCCAATTCTCTCTGACTATTGGGCAGTCTATAATACACCCCTATTAGTGTGGTCACACCTTTCCCGTTCCTCAGCTCCACCCATATGGCCTCTGTAGACAAGCCCTCCGGTCTGTCCTGTCTACGCACAGCTGTGATATTTTCCCTGACTAGTAATGCCACTCCTCTCCCTTTCATCCCTCCCCCTCTATCATGTCTGAAACAATGAATATTTCTATCATGTATAAACCTTAGGTGGGAGGTTATCTTTTTGTATTAATGTATTAAAGTTACATTGGTAGAATTCTTATTCAAAACAGTATCCAACAAATCAGATTCTTGCATATATGGAAAGTTAGATAAACATTTTTGTAAAAATGTCTAACCTGAAGATATTGCAGTAAGTGTGTATGAGAGAATATTTGCTAATTAACTCAACAAAGTCATCAATCGACCATCACAAAATAAAAATAAATAAATCTGCAAAAAAAACAGATCCCCTTAATCACTAAAGATTAAACAAGTTTGGGAGAGAGAACTTAATATGACCTTTGTTAATGAAGATGGTCAATTCTTCTTTAATATGTGCCAATCAGTGTTTAATTCAATTTAAAATTGTTCACTGTTAACAAAGGAGAGACCACCCAAAATATTTCCTAACATAGACAATTATTGCGATAGGTGTAAAACTGAAGTAGCCACTTTTTCACATATGTTTTGGTAATGTTCTTCATCAAAATCTTTCTGGAAATCTTTATTTTCTACAATTTCTAAAGCTCTGAAAATTAATTTACAACCGAATGTACAAACCTTTGATTTCTGTCTATACATGCAGTCCTCGCATGACCTTTATCCTCCTCCACCCCACTATCTGCTCTGACACTCTGGTTCCCCTCTCTCCGCAAATCTTTTTTACCCCCTCCCCCGAGCAGCACTGGCAAATCTACCCGCAAGAATGTTAGTCCCCCTCCAGTTCAGGGGCAAACCGTCCCGTCGGAACAGGCCCCACCTTCCCGGGAACAAAGCCCAATTGTCCAGAAACATGAAGCCCTCCCTCCTGCACCATCTCCTTAGCCACGTATTTAGCTGCACTCTCCGCACATTTATATTTACAGGGACTTTACTCCTGACGCCGGTCCCGGGACCCGACCCGTTTACAGACCCGGAGCGGAACCGGAGCAGATTCTCAGCCACTGGTTCACAACCCAGGTCGCGAAGACAGGATAAAGTTTCCCCGTGAATTTGTTCCCAGTGAAGGTGTGGAGATGGGACTTGGTCTCCGCGTTGTAAAATGAAACTGTCCCGGACTCGTAACTGAGATCAACTCCCACCCTCCCGGGGATGGGACCGGCAGCGAGACGGGACTCGGGGGAGGTGAGATCACGGTCCACGTCATAATCCCGATGTAACACGTCACCAACCCGCCTGATGATCCAGAATCCGGTCTCCGGACTCAGACTGACCCGTCTCTTCCTCTCCACAGACTCTGCGGCGACTCCCAGACACCAGACCCGATTTCCCGTCACCTCCACCTCCCAGTAATGTCTCCCCGATGTGAATCCCTCCGATCCCAGCACACAATCCCAGAATGTGAATCTCTTCCCGGTGTCAGGGAGATTCCTCCGGGTCCAGGTCCATCTCACACTCTTCCGATCCTCAGACACCTCGAGATACGGATGCGCCGTTTCCACATCCAGGGTGACAGAGACTGGGGGGAGAAACAGAGAATTAGAGAGTCCCCGGTGATCGGGGGAAACTCGGGCAGCGCGGCCCCGGAGATCGGGGGGGAGACTCGGGCAGCGCGGCCCCGGGGATCGGGGGGAGACTCGGACAGCGGAGCCCCGGGAATCAGGGGGAGACTCGGGGCAGCGCGGCCCCGGGGATCGGGGGGAAACTCGGGCAGCGCGGCCCCGGGGATCGGGGGTGGAGACTCGGGCAGCGCGGCCCCGGGGATCGGGGGGAGACTCGGACAGCGCGGCCCCGGGGATCGGGGGGAGACTCGGACAGCGCGGCCCCGGGAATCAGGGGGAGACTCGGGGCAGCGCGGCCCCGGGGATCGGGGGGAGACTCGGGCAGCGCGGCCCCGAGGATCGGGGGGAGACTCGGGCAGCGCGGCCCCGGGGATCGGGGGGAGACTCGGACAGCGCGGCCCCGGGGATCGGGGGGAGACTCGGGCAGCGCGGCCCCGGGGATCGGGGGGAGACTCGGACAGCGCGGCCCCGGGGATCGGGGGGGAGACACGGACAGCGCGGCCCCGGGGATCGGGGGGGGAGACGGGCAGCGCGGCCCCGGGGATCGGGGGGAGACTCGGGCAGCGCAGCCCCGGGGATCGGGTGGAGACTCGGGCAGCGCGGCCCCGGGGATCGGGGGGGAGACACGGACAGCGCGGCCCCGGGGATCGGGGGGGGAGACGGGCAGCGCGGCCCCGGGGATCGGGGGGAGACTCGGGCAGCGCAGCCCCGGGAATCGGGGGTTTTCCGCTGGACGGAGAGCAGAGAGACCCCTGGCCCTTGACTCCTCAGACAGGGGAAACATCCTCCCTCACTCCTGCCTGTTGACCCCTGAAAGAATTTTGTGTTTCCATGAGATCTCCTCTCATTCTTCGAAACTGGGAACAGAGAACATAGAGCAGTACAGCACAGGAACAGGCCCGTCATACAATGTTCACATTCATTTGTGAGTGTGAAGTGGGGCAGTGTGATGGTTTGAGACAGTAAAGGAGGTGATAATGGGAACCAGTAAGGGACAGATGAATGGCAGATTGATCCAGGAGGGGGAGGGGTGGAAAGCCCGTGGGTGAACTGTGTGTGTAGACGTAATGAGAAGCTAGAGGGGGCAAAGATGGCAGATGAGGATGACTTTATCCCCTTTCCCACAACCCCATCCCCCGCAGCCCCTCATTAGGACAGGGGATGAATTTGCAGGAACCCTTAAGCAACACAGGTCCTGATGAAGTGTTTCAGTCTGAACCGTCAACTGTTTAGTCTTTCCCACAGAAACTTCCCGGCCTGCTGTTCCAACAATTTGTGTGTGTTCCTCTGCTTTAAATATATTCAATTATTTGGCCTCCACAGCTGCCTGTGGCAGATTCACTATCCTGTGGATAAAGGAATTCCTCCTCATCTCTGTCCGAAATGGACATCCCTGTAGTCGGAGGCTGTGCTTACCGTTCTCGACCCACCCACATCCTCCCAACATCAACTCTCTCCTGACAGGTGTCAGAGAGATCTGGCGAGACCATTCATCAGGACCTGTGTAGCTTGGATTACCAGCATCTGCAGATTTTCTCCTGTTTGATTTTTAAAGCGGATGTTGATAAGTAAACTTCTTGATTAGTCACCGAGTCTCAAAAGTTATGGGGAGGAGGCGGGAGAATAGGGTTGAGAGGGATAATAAATCAGCCATTCTTCTAAACTCCCATGAGTACAGGCCCAGAACCATCAAACACTCCTCATATGTTAACTCTTTCATTCCTGGAATTATTCTTGTGAATCTTCTGGACCCCCTCCAATGCCAGTACATGTTTTCCGATAGAAGGGACCCAAAACTGCTCACAATACTCCAAGTGTGGTCTAATCAATGCCTTATAAAACCTCAGAATTACATCCTTGCTTTTGCACTCTAATCCTCTCGAAATGAAAGCAAACATTGAGTTTGCCAATCTTACCACTGACACAAACTGCAAGTTAACCTTCAGGGAATCCTGCACAAGGACACCCATGTCCCTTTGCACCTCTGATTTTTGAATTTCGCCCTGTTTACAGAATTGTCTATGCCTTTATTCCTTCGACCAAAATCGTACCTGCCTAAGTTTCTACCTGTCAAACTCTACCTGTGCTACAAGATCCTTATTACGTATACTGGTGCATTCAAATAAGACCATAAGACAAAGCAGCAGAAGCCGGCCATTCGGCCCTTCGAATCTGCTCCGCCAATTTATCATGAGCTGATCCATTCTCCCATTTTGTGCCACTCCCCCACCTTCTCACCATGACCTTTGATGCCCTGGCTACTCACATACCTATCAATCCCTGTCTTAAATACACCCAATGACTTGACATCCACTGCCGCAAGAAATTCACAGATTCACCACCCTCTGGCTAAAAAAATTTCTTCACATCTCCGTTCTGAATGGTCGCCCTTCAATGCTTAAGTCATGCTCTCTCGTACTAGACTCCCCCACCATGGGAAACAACTTTGCCACATCCACTCTGTCCATGCCTTTGAACATTCGACATGTTTCTGTGAGGTTTCCCCTCCTTCTTCTAAACTCCACGGAGTACAGTCCAAGAGCGGTCAAATGTTCCACATATGTTAACCCTCTCATTCCCGGAATCATTCTAGTGAATCTTCTCTGAACCCTCTCCAATGTCAAAACATCCTTTCTTAAATAAGGAGCCCAAAACTGCACACAGTATTCCAAGTGAGGTCTTACCAGTGCCTCAAAATCACATCCCTGCTCCTATACTCTATTCCTCTAGAAATGAATGCCAACATTGCATTCGCCTTCTTCACCACCAACTCAACCTGGAGGTTAACCTTAAGGGTATCCTGCACGAGCACTCCCAAGTCCTGTTGCATCTCAGAACTTTGAATTCTCTCTCCATTTAAATAATAGTCTGCCCATTTATTTCTTCTAACAACGTGCATGACCATACACTTTTCAACATTGTATTTCATTTGCCACTTCTTTGACCATTCTCCCAATCTATCCAAGTCTCTCTGCAGACTCTCAGTTTCCTCAGCACTACCGTCCCCTCCGCCTATCTTTGTATCATCAGCAAACTTAGCCACAAAGCCATCTATTCCATAATCCAAATCGTTGATATACAACGTAAAAAGAAGCGGCCCCAACACGGACCACTGTGGAACACCACGGGTAACTGGCAGACAACCAGAATGGGATCCCTTTATTCCCACTCTCTGTTTCCTGCCTATCAGCCAACGCTCTATCGACGTACGTAATTTTCCCGTAATTCCATGGGCTCTTATCTCGTTCAGCAGCCTCATGTGTGGCACTTTATCAAAGGCCTTCTGAAAATCCAAATACACAACATCCACTGCATCTCCCTTGTCTAGCCTACTTGTAATCTCCTCAAAAAATTTCAATGGGTTTGTCAGGCAGGATTTTCCTTTAAGGAAACCATGCTGAGTTTGGCCTATCTTGTCATATGCCTCCAGGTACTCCGTAACCTTATCCTTGACAATTGACTCCAGAAACTTCCCAACCATTTCTCAAGCTAACAGGTCTATAATTCACTTTTTGCTTCCTTGCCCCTTTCTTAAATACCAGAGTGGCATTTGCAATCTTCCACTCCTCCGGAACAATGCCAGAATCTATTGACTTTTGAAAGATCATTGCTAATGCCTCCGCGATCTCCACAGCTACTTCCTTCAAAACACAAGGGTGCATTCCATCTGGTCCTGGAGATTTATCTACCCTTAGACTATTCAGCTTCCTGAGTACTTTCTCTGTCGTAATTGTGACTGCGCACACTTCTCTTCCCTGACACCCCTGAGTGTCCGGTATACTGCTGATATCTTCCTCAGTGAGGACTGATGCAAATACTCGTTCAGATCCTCAGCCATCTCCTTATCTCCCATTACAATTTCTCCAGCATCATTTTGTATCGGTCCTATATCCACTCTCACCTGTTTTTTATTCATTATTTACTTGAAAAAGCTTTTAGTATCTTCTTTGATATTATTTGCTAGCTTCTTTTTATAGTTCATCTTTTTTCCTTTTAATGGCCTTCTTAGTTTCCTTTTGTAACCTTTTAAAAACTTCCCAATCCTCTGTCTTCCCACTAATTTTTGCTTCCTTGAATGCCCTCTCGCTTTTACTTTGGCTTTGACTTCTCTTGTCAGCCACGGTTGCATCCTTTTTCCATTCGAAAATTTCTAATTTTTTGGAATATATCTGTCTTGCACACTCCTCACTTCTCGCATAAACTCCAGCCACTGCTGCTCTGCCGTCCTCCCGCTAGTGTCCCTTTCCAGTCAAATTTGGCCAGTTCCTCTCTCATGCCACTGTAATTTCCTTTACTCCACTGAAATACCGACACATCGGATTTCGGCTTCTCTTTCTCAAATTTCACAGTGAACTCAATCATATTATGATCACTGCCTCCTAACGGTTCCTTCACCTCAATCTCTCTAATCACCTCTGGTTCATTACACAATATCCAATCCAGTACCTCTGATCCCCTAGTGGGCTCAACAACAAGCTGTTCTGAAAAGCCATCTCGTAGACATTCTACAAATTCTCTGTCTTGAGATCCAGTGTTGACCTGATTTTCCCAATCCACTCGCATGTTAAAATCCCCCACAATTATCATAACACTGCTCTTCTGGCAAACGTTTTCTATTTCCTGTTGTAATTTGTAGTCCACCTCACTGCAGCTGTTAGGAGGCCTGTAGATAACTGCCATCAGGGTCCTTTTACCCCTGCGATTTCTTAGCTCAACCCATAAAGATTCTTCCGATCCTACGTCACCTCTTTCTAATGATTTAATATCATTTCTTACCAATAAAGCCATGCCACCCCCTCTGCCTACCTGCCTATCCTTCCGATACACCGTGTATCCTTGGACGTTCAGCTATCAGAGACATGCATCCTTTAGCCACGTCTCAAGTGATGGCCACAAAATTATACCTGCCAATCTGTAGCTGTACGACAAGATCAGCCACCTTATTCCTTATGCTGTGTGTATTTAAGTATAACACCTTAAGTCCAGTATTTGATACTTTTTGCATTGATTGCACTGCAACTCATCCCAGTGGCTGCAAATTTGCCACATCACATGCCTGTCCTTCCTGACATCTTTACTGCTCACTATCTTAGATTTATTTCTGTTTTCCCCCTCCTCCACTCTATCACTCCGATTCCCATCCCCGTGCCAAATTAGTTTAAACCCTCCCTAACAGCTCTATTAAACATTCCCGCTATGGTTCAGGTGTAACCCGTCCTTTTTGAACAGGTAATACTTCCCCCTGAAGAGATCCCAATGATCCAAGAATCTGAAGCCCTGCCCCCTGCGCCAGTCTCTCAGCCACGCATTCATCAGCCTGATCCTACTATTCTTGCCCTCACTAGCACGTCCAGAGGTAGCAATCCTGAGATTACTACCCTGGAGGTCCTGCTTCTCAGCTTCCTTCCTAACTCCCGGAAATCTCTCTTCAGGACCTCCTCCCTTTTCCTCTCTATGTCATTGGTACCAACATGTACCAAGACAGCTGGCTGCTCGCCCTCTCCCTTCAGAATATTCTGGACCCGATCCGAGACATCCCGTACCCTGGCACCTGGGAAGCAGCACACCATGCGGGTATCTCTACCAGGCTCACAGAATCTTCTGTCTGTTCCCCTGACTATGGAATCCCCTCTGACTACTGCATTCCTCTTCTCCCTCCTTCCCTCCTGCACAACAGCGCCAGGCTCAGTGCCAGAGACCCGGTCATCGTGGCCGTCCCCTGTCAGGTCATCCCCCTCAACAGCGTCCGAAATGATATACTTGTTGCTGAAGGGGGCAGCCACAGGGGTGCTCTCCACTATCCGGGCATATCCCTTCCCTCTCCTGACAGTCACACAGTTTTCTGACCCCTGTAGCCTAGGGATGACTACCTCCCTGTAGCTCCTGTCTATCACCTCTTCATTTTCTCTAATAAGCAGTAGGTCATCAAGCTGCAGCTCCAGATCCCTAACACGGTCTCCGAGGAGCTGAATCTCGGTTCACCTGGTGCAGATGTGGCTATCAGGGTGGCTGGAGGTCTCCCAGGATTCCCACATCTGACACCCTGAACAAAGCACTAACCCTGCAGACATGCTACCTAATTCTACAGGAATGAAACAAAGAAAGATAGCTCTACTCACCCACAAACTTCGCCAAGCACACAAACCTTTTAAACCGTTAGCTAATGTGCCCTGCTGTTCCCCCGTCCGTCCGGGCCGATTTGCCAAGGGGAAAGAAAGAGTTGGTGCCTCGCTCTCGCCTCTTCCCGTTACTGCCTAAGCCTGTTGAGCCAAAGCCCTACACTCTGCTGCCACCCACTCCGCTGCCCGCTGTATAGGGTGGTCATCTTTTTAAACTCTCCGCGCTGTCCTGCGCAGTCTCGCCGTTCTTGAACGCAAAGTTTTTTACAGAACTGCCTTCCTTCAGAATTTAGCTCCCACGCCGCCCTTCTTGTCCCAATCTAAAAAAACACCTTCAGTCCTGTATTCATCGCCTATTCCACACTGTCCACATGAAATTCAGCAAGGCCTTTGATGTCGATGATAGACCACACTTGGAGCATTGTCTGCATTTCCGGTTCCCGAATATGGGGAGGATGTCATTACACTGGACAGGAGGCTTCAGGAGGATGTTACCAGGACTGGGGGCTTGGGTTAAAAGCTGAGAGTGGATAAGCTTGGGCTATTCAGCTGTAGTGTCGGATGTTCAGGTATGACCCCTTATCAAGGTAAATAATTAATTAGGAGCTTAAATAACGTTTCTTTTTCCAAGAAATGGGAGTACAGAACCAGAGGCCTCAGATTGAATGTGAGACGGGAAATTTTACTGAGTGGTCTATCGGGTAACATTCTCATAGAGAGGGAGATTGGTAAATGGAATTTGCCCTCAGACGCTGTAGAAACAGGTAAAAATAAAATATTTTAAAATAAATTTGGGCAGGTACACAGATGGGAAATGGTTAGAGGGATGGGGGGGGGCAAACACACACAAATGGGCCATGCTCAAGAAGAGATCTTAGTCTTGCAGATTGATGAAGTGGGCCGTGAGTTCAACATCCGTCAAACCCTCCCAGATCATCCTCCTGAGGAATCTCACCCCGGAGTCTGTCTGTGAAGTGTTGATGTGACGTCACGTCAGAGGACAGCTCAGTGCCACAGAACAGACAAACTGGGTAAGGACGGCAGATTTCAATCCTAAATGGGAATTTGTGCATGTTTCTGTGGCCGTGTGTCACACTTGATTGAGTTGTTTAAATGAATAAATGACTGTCTCTGAAGAGATTGGATTCCAGGATACTGAGGGAAATAACAACGTACATTGCTGAGGCTCTGACTACAATCTGCCAGTCCTTCCTCTGTGTGTGTGTGTGAGGGAGCTTTGCCAGGCCAGTTATACTGTGTGTGCTTCTCCCGAGATGAAATCTTGACCCATGTCAATGCTTGTTGGTGTGTCCGAGCTCATTCTCACGATGCTTCAATGTAGTGGTCTGATCACCATAAGACATAGGAGCAGAATTAGGCCATTTGCCCATCGAGTCTGCTCCGCCATTCAATCATGGCTGATCCTTTTTTTCCCTTCTCAGCCCCACTACCTGGTCTTCTCCCCGTATCCTTTGATGCTGTGTCCAATCTAGAACCTATCAAGCTCTGCCTTATATACACACAAGTTCCACAAATTCACCAGCCGCTGGCTCAAATTTATCCGCATCTGTTTTAAATAGACCCCCCTCTATCGTGAGGCTGTGCCCTCTTGTCCTAAACTCCACCACCATGGGAAACATCCTTTCCACATCTACTCTGTCTAGGACTTTCAACATTCGAAAGGTTTCAATGAGATCCCCCCCTCATCTTTCTAAATTCCAGCGAGTACAGACACAGAGCTATCAAACGTTCCTCATATGATAACCCTTTCATTCCTGGAATAATCCTCATGAAATGAACCTTCTGCAATGCCAGCACATCTTTTCTCAGATGAGGAGCCCAGAACTGTTCACAACACTCAAGGTGAGGCTTCACCAGTGCTTGAGCCTCAGCATCACATCCCTGCTCTTGGATTGAATGCTATTCTAAACCACAGATTAAAATCCAGGAGCAACAGGCTCTGGGACAGCTTCTTCAACCAGGCCATCAGACTCATTAACTCATGTGGACACAACTGTATTTCTACGTTATATTAACCAGCCTGTTGTACATATTATTCATCATAAATTACTATAAATTGCACATTGCAATTTAGACGGAGATGTAACGTAAAGATTTTTAATCCTCATGTATATGAAGGATGTAAGTGATAAAATCAATTCAATTCAAATCAATTTCATGTTTAATTTTTTCATCCCATTCATTCTTTCAGTTCCTCTCTGTAGATATTTAAAAGCTTCCCAATCCTCTGTCTTCCTACTATTTTTTTGTTTTGTTGTCTGCCCTCTCTTTTGCCTTTACATTAACTTGTCAGCCACAGTTTTACTATTTTGCCATTTGAGTATTTATTTATTTTTGGAATACACCTATCCTTCACCTTCCTCATTTTCCAAGAAACTGACACCATTTCTGCTCTGCTCTCATCCCTGCCAGCATCTCCTTCCAATTTCCTGCCAACTCCTCTCTCAGACGACTGTAATTTCTTTCACTTCTCTGAAATACTACAATGTCAGACTTTACTTTCTCCTTATCAAATTTCAAGTTGGTCTCAGTCACGTTGTGAGCACTGCCTCCTAAGGTTTCTTTTAACTACTCTCCTCTGGTTCAATACATAACACCCAATCCAGTAGAGCTGTTCCCCGAGTAGGCTCAACGACAAACTGCTCTAGAAAGCCATCACATTGCATTCAACAAACTCACTCTCTTGAGATCCTTTACCAACCTGATTTTCCCAATTGACCTGCATGTTGAAATCTCCCATGATTATTATAACATTCTCCTTTTCTTCAGCCTTTTCTATTTCCAGTTGTAATCTGTGGTCCTCTCAACTGTTGGGAGGCCTGTATATGACTGGTGTCAGTGGCATTTTTACTTTTGCAGTTCCTTACCTCAACCCACATGATTCAACATCTTCCAATCCTATATCATATCCAGCTGCTGATTTACCAGCAGAGCCATGCCACCCCCTCACCCGACCTTCTTATACCTCCGATACATTGTGTAACCTTGAACATTCAGCTCCCAACTACAACCATTCTTCAGCCACGATTCCGTGATGGCCACAACATCATACCTGACAATCGGTAATAGTGCAACAAGATCATCCACCTTATTTCTCATACTCCATGCATTGAGATATAACACTTTGTGTACTGTATCTGCTACCCTTTTTAATTCTGCATCCCTAATGCACTGATACTCACCCTGCTGGCTGCAATTGTGTCCTCGCATCTGTCCGCCCTATCTGACAGTCTGACTGCACGCTATCTTTGCATTTTTACCATCAGTCCTATCCCTTCACTCCAGTTCCAACCACCCCCCCCCCACCAAATTAGTTTAAACCCTCCCCAACAACTCTATCAAACCTCTCTGTGAGAATATTGTTCTCCCTCGGGTCGAGGTGGGACCCATCCCTTTTGAGTAGGTCATTCCTCCACCAGAACAGATCCCAATGATCCAAGAACCTGAATCCCTGTCCACAGCACCATCTTCTCAGCCATGTCTATCTGTCAAATTATCCTGTTTCTACCCTCACCAGCACGTGGCACAGGCAGCAATCCAGAAATTACAACCCTGGGGGTGCTGCTTCTGAGCTTTCTACCAAGCTCTCCAAATTCTATTTTCAGGACCTCTTTGCTTTTACTTCCAATGTCATTGTCCCAAAATTTACCAAGATATCTGGCTCTTTTCCCTCCCTCTCTAAAATGCTGCAGACACGATTCGAGGCATCCCTGACCCTGGCACCCAGGAGGCAACATACCATTTGGGTGTCCCGTTCACATCAATAGATTCTCCTGTCTGTTCCCCTGATGATTCAGTCCCTGATCACGACCACTCCCCTCTTCTGCCTCTAACAACAGTGAGAGATGCTGATCCGGAAGGTGGAAGACCTGTGTCAGTCAGAGTCTGCACTCACAGGGCACATGCAGGACTTGTGTATTTTCCTGACAATCCCTGTCACCACACTGATACCCGCTTTTATTCCCTACAATATTATCATCAGTATTAAATTCCCAGCTCCTCTGGTAGATCCAAACTCATGTCCTGGTGTGTTAGTGCATTTGCCTGGGATCGGAACACAGTGGTTTATTTGACAGTCCCGTGTATTGGTTGTATTGTGACCCTGTGTTGTTGTGTCCAGGGGTCTGACATCTCCAGCTGACCATGTGACAGTGATGTCTCCCAGTCGGTGGGGTTGATGTGGAATAAAGTTCCCCTTCAGCCCAGTATTACAGACAATCTTTGCCTCAAATTGGAACTAAATTGAGCTTCATAAACAAGGAGAAATGAAACTTTATAAGTTTTACCTCGATTATTAGCATCAAGCGTTTCTCTCAGCACTGTTTTCAACAAATAGAGGTGATCGAATTTTTCAACTGGTAGGGTCTCATCTGTCACTGACAATTCCTGGATATCGTCATTAATCCTGTAAATATTAAACTGCTGGTTATAAATTGCTATTCTGAACTATTTTACAAATCCATTCAGGGTTTTAGTAAAGAGCCTGTCCTACCTTCTGTTCCGACGAGCTTCCTCCTGAAATAAATAAAACACAAATCTGATTAGACTTGGATTTACGGTCCACATCCTGAATTTCATCCAAATCATTACAAGGTGTTGAAAATTCCCACTCCCACAGTCACCCATACACACGGACAATACAGAACCACCGGGTAACTTACAAGGAAAGTTTCTGAATGTCAGTCCATTACTGAGAGGATGAAACTTACAGGGAAGACAGGACAGGCTGTGCATTATCATCTGGATATGACGTCAGTGTAATAGGATGGAGGAATTTAAGATCAGTGATGTATGTGATTGTGTGCGGGTGGAGGAAGTACCTCTATTTATGGGGACACTCGTGGGGAGATGTAATTCCAGATGGATTTTAACAAATTCCACAAGAAATTTAGTGAGGAGGATGTGGAACTCGCTGCCACAGGAGTGGTTGAAATGGAACAGCAGAGATTGAATGTAATGGGGAGCCTGGATAAAGACGTGAGGGACCAGAGATTTCGGGGCACTGTTGCTGGTTATGGTGAGTAGGTGGCAGGAGGATTGTGAAGCAGGGAAATTGAGAGGAGAAAATGGGCCGAATGGCCTGGTTATGTTTTGAACGATTGAACGTTCATTTGAATGTTATCTGTAAAAGTAAAGAGACAGTAATAGTTTCCCTAATCTGATGGAAACCGGATACAGAACATAAGTCTGATGTGTGGGTCAAATTCTTTGTTCTCACTGATTGACAGAGAGACCCTCACACCCACCGCACCAGACACACTCTCAGCCTATGACTGGAACTTGGAGTTAATGAGAGTTTTAGAAGATATTTAATGCAGAATTAAGGACACTGTCAGCAGCTCTGTGTTATGATCAGAGTAAATAATTTCAGAGAGATTTGCATTCTGTCCTGGGATGTGCAGATTTTGTGGAAGTCCAATTTTGGGACAATAGACAATAGGTGCAGGAGTAGGCCATTTGGCCCTTCTAGCAACACCGCCATTCAATGTGATCATGGCTGATCGCACACAATCAGTACCCTGTACCTGCCCTCTCCCCATATCCCTTGACCCCGCTATCTATAAGAGCTCTATCTAACTCTCTCTTGAAAGCATCCAGAGACTTGGCCTCCACTGCCTTCTGGGGCGGAGCATTCAACATATCCACCACTCTCTGGGTGAAAAAGTGTTTCCGCATCACTCCTGCCTCCAGCGTGTCCAATCCCTTAATAATCTTATTATTATGGGACAACAACAACCCTGAATAGATGCATCAATTGTCTGGTGAGAAACAGTTTACTGCCATTTGTAAATGCTGTGTGTAGGAGCAACACGTCTGTTTTCTGTCTGCATTGCATTCTGTGTTATGTGTTTATTATGGTAACTCGTCACGTGAGTGCAGGCATGGTAAAAGCGAAGGGAAAAAGTTACGTTTCTGTACTTTGTTCTGGGCAGTTTTGAGCTGGGGATGGGCGGATGTCATTCTGTTCTTGACCGCTGTGTTGCAACTTACTTTACAATGAACTACCCAGAAGTTTCATCGCTTCAAGATTGTATTTTGCTAATGAAGGACTGAAAGCATATCTTGGACATTTTGAAATGTCATTATTGGAGTGATGGGAGGGCGCATCATGCAAGTATAACAACTTGTGTGAGGTCGCCAGCAGCGGCAATTGATTTGTTAGAATTGGCCGCTGTGCTGTGTTTATTTCAAATATACCGCTGTTCATTTAGTGTCCTTTGACAGAAACAAATTGAAATATAATCCCTCACCTTGAGAAACATCACACTGTCTTTTTGATCCATCTGTTCCTTTAACTTTGAGATTTCCTCCTGAATAATCCTTATATTCTCTTGAATCTCCCGAAGATTTTTCTCCATTGGATTGAGAATCCTCTTCTCTTCTTCCCTGAGATCCCTGAGTAAGCTCTGCTCTTTCTCAGTGATAATATGGCGCAGTTCAGCAAACTGGGATGTGACGTGGGAATGAAGGCTGTGTGACTGTTCCTGTTGAATGAAAGGTGAAGATTAATTTACTGTATTTCTGTGTGTATTTCCTGATGACATTAAGGAGACCATTTGGTCCATTAATGTCTGTGCTAGCTCTGAAACATTCCCGTCAATCCCATTCACTCACGTTTTCCTGAAACCTATTCTCCCCATTGACCCATTTACTCCCACCTGATTCACATACCCCCACCTTCACATGGTTAACTGTAATTAACTGTTCATCCAGCATGTCCTTGGGATGTGTCTGAAACTGTCATGGCCACAGGGAGAGCATGCAAACTCCACACAGACAGCAGCAGAGATCAGGATCGAACCCAGGTCGCTGGAGCTGCGATACTCGGCTATTCTGCATTAAATGGAGCAAAATTCGACAGTAATATCAGAAATTCCGCTCAGGAAGCCTCACCCGAACTCCGGAAATCTTCTCTTTCTGTTGCTGCTCCTTTTCCTGGAAGTCTGATTTCTTTTTTGTGAGAGAGTCTAAGTAAGATTTTAGTTGATCCTGGAAGTCAGAGAGTGAAGGAAATAGAAACAAAGATGCATCAAAAGAAACAGGTGATCGAACCCGATTATCACACAAAATGCAGGAGGAACTCAGTGAGTCAGGCAGCATCTATTCAGGGGAAATAAACAGTCGGTGTTTCGGGATGAGACCCTTCATTAGGACTGGGAAGGAATGGGACAGAAGCCAGAATAAAAAGGTTGGGGATGAGAACCAGCTGACAGGTGACGGGTGAGACAACGTGAGGGGGAACGTGGGGAAGGGTGATGAAGTGAGAAGCTGGGAGGGGACAGGTGGAAGAGGTAAAGGGTTGGAGAAGTAGGAATCTAATACGAGAGGACAATCGACCATGGAAGAAACGGGAGGAACTGGGCTGTTGGCGGCCCTGAATGGTGACGAGGGAGGATGTTAGGAGTCAGGTGTAGCACTTGTCCTGCTTGCAGGTGTCAGTGCCAGGAGGGAGATCAGTGGGGAGGAGCGAGTGGATCAGGGCGATACAGGACGTGGACCGCGATCCGAATAGAGAGCGGAGTGTTGCGGGGTGCGGAGGTGGGCTGTGGGACGGAGAGATGCTAGAATCCCGTTAGAGATGGGAGAAGTTGCAGAGAATGATGTGTTGGTTATGGAAGCTCGTCTGATTGTATGTAGGACAAAGGAAATGTGTTTAGTATGAAATTAACGTTAGTTTTTACCTTGTAGATTTTAACAGCTTCTTTAATCGGCTTGAAGCGGTGCTCTCTGTGTTCCTGCGCCACAGCACAGATCAGACAGATCAGTGTCTTGTCCGTTTCACAAAACAGCTTCAGTTCTTCCTCATGTTCCTCGCAGTGACGTTTACTTTCCTTCCCTTTCGGATTCAGGTTTAGATTTCGAGCTTTTTCAGCCAGATTTGTTAAGGCCCGATTCACCCTGAGGGTGCGGTCAGCAAACACCGCTCTACACTCCGGGCAGGAGTTTCTCTCCTCCCTTTCCCAACACCGTGTGATACAAGAGCGACAGAAGTTGTGTCCACACTCCAGAATAACCGGATCGGTGAAGAAATCCAGGCAGACGGGACAAATTGCCTCCTCGGTCCAACTCTCAGCCGGTCCTTTCGAAGCCATGTTAACTCCCAGCACTTCCTGATTCAGAATGCTTTCACTTTCCGGGAGCTGCTGATCCCCTGCAGTACCGCGATTGTCCACTACGCGCGCTGCAGACTCGGAATGAAAATGGTTTTACTGGATGTGTTCAGTGGAAATTCTGGTTAGTGTGGGATCAAAAACACATTAAACGGGCAACAGATAAGAAAACGCCATGGACTGTCTAAGCCCGGCTACTAGCGGAGGAGGGTTGGCCGTAGGGCTAGCAACCCCATCTCTTAAAAACCCAGTGCGACAAAAACGTCAGCTGAATCTCCAAAGGCATCATCCCTGCGGTCGGAAGGACCTTCCCCTGGAAGATGATTGAAGTCCTGCGCTGAAAGGAGAAGCCATGTATCCACCCTGGGGTGGTTCACTACTACAATAACTGTGAGGTTTCCTCAGCCAACCCGGCCACTCCCTGTCCAGTGTAGAGGATCCCTGTAGTTCCAATGGTGTCCCTGTAGACTGGAATGTGCCAGTCGACAGCATTCCTGTACGACAGGAGTTCCCAAACTATTTTATGCGAAGGACCAATACCAGTAACCGTGGACCCCACGTTGGGAACCGCAGCTCTCCGGACATCTCGATGTAATGGCAGGCCAACAAGTTTCGAGCGTCTTTCTCCGAGGTGATGATCTTCCAGCAGCACTCGCTGTCCGTTTTCCTGCGCGTCCTGGGAACAGCCCGAGGATCAGTGAGACTTCTGTCACGCAGCTGCTGTGGCACAGGCCCTTGCATCTTTCACCACAGATCTTCGCCAGCCCACAGTCCGCAAAGAGGTGAGTGACCGTCTCGTCTCCACTGCAGTAATCTCGGGGCAGCGCGCTGTGGGAGTGATCTCCGGGCATGCAGCAAGGATCAGAATGGGAGGGGCCCTCTCGTCTCCACTGCAGTAATCTCGGGGCAGCGCGCTGTGGGAGTGATCTCCGGGCATGCAGCAAGGATCAGACTGGGAGGGGCCCTCTCGTCTCCACTGCAGTAATCTCGTTGCAGCGCGCTGTGGGAGTGATCTCCGGGCATGCAGCAAGGATCAGACTGGGAGGGACCCTCTCGTCTCCACTGCAGTAATCTCGGGGCAGCGCGCTGTGGGAGTGATCTCCGGGCATGCAGCAAGGATCAGACTGGGAGGGGCCCTCTCGTCTCCACTGCAGTAATCTCGGGGCAGCGCGCTGTGGGAGTGATCTCCGGGCATTCAGCAAGGATCAGACTGAGACCGTCTCGTCTCCACTGCAGTAATCTCGGGGCAGCGTGCTCTGGGAGTGATCTCCGGGCATGCAGCAAGGATCAGACTGGCAGGGACCGTCTCGTCTCCACTGCAGTAATCTCGGGGCAGCGCGCTGTGGGAGTGATCTCCGGGCATGCAGCAAGGATCAGACTGGGAGGGGCCCTCTCATCTCCACTGCAGTAATCTCGGGGCAGCGTGCTCTGGGAGTGATCTCCGGGCATGCAGCAAGGATCAGACTGGCAGGGACCGTCTCGTCTCCACTGCAGTAATCTCGGGGCAGCGCGCTGTGGGAGTGATCTCCGGGCATGCAGCAAGGATCAGACTGGGAGGGGCCCTCTCATCTCCACTGCAGTAATCTCGGGGCAGCGCGCTCTGGGAGTGATCTCCGGGCATGCAGCTAGGATCAGACTGGGAGGGGCCCTCTCATCTCCACTGCAGTAATCTCGGGGCAGCGCGCTGTGGGAGTGTTCTCCGGGCATGCAGCAAGGATCAGACTGGGAGGGGCCCTCTCGTCTCCACTGCAGTAATCTCGGGGCAGCGCGCTGTGGGAGTGATCTCCGGGCATGCAGCATGGATCAGACGGGGAGGGGCCCTCTCGTCTCCACTGCAGTAATCTCGGGGCAGCGCGCTGTCGGAGTGATCTCCAGGCATGCAGCAAGGATCAGACTTGGAGGGGCCCTCTCGTCTCCACTGCAGTAATCTCGGGGCAGCGCGCTGTGGGAGTGATCTCCGGGCATGCAGCAAGGATCAGACTGGGAGGGTCCCTCTCGCCGTCAGACAGGTGAGGTCTTGCTGCCTGTTGGTGAGATCTGGTGAGGAGGCATTCTGCCAGATGGTCTGGGCTGTCTGCTCAGGGAACCACTCCCCTGTGTCCATCCAGTCCTTCTCCTGCGGTAACTGCAGGACATTCCGTGCTGACCACTGTCTGGTGTTCTTGTGGTCAAAGCTGCTGGTCTGAAAGAACTGTCACCAATTTCATTAACACAAGGTTCACATGGAGAAGCTTCCTGATTGAGACAGACACACTCTCACAGGGTATTTACAGGGTAGGGGCAGAAATGATGTTTCTCCTGGCTGGGCAGTGGAACCAGGGATCACAGACTCAATATCCGAGGTCACCTCAGCAGGACTGAGATGAGGAGAAATTTCCCCAAAACAATGCAGTGAATATTTGGAGTTTACTCCACAAGTTTTCTAAATTAAACGGACATATTTTGGGGCTCGGCTATGTTGGGAACACTGCAGGAAGGTGGCGCTGAGGTTAAAGGGCAGCCATGTTCCGAGTGAGGGGCAGAACAGCGCAACGGGCCGAATGGCAACGCCCGCTCCTGTTCCTTATTTCCTAAATCACGAGTTCACCTTTGCGCCTTGTTCTCCCTTGGTCTTCAGCCGTTCGGATTGCACAGGGGAGCGGTGAGAGCTCCGGAGATCCATCGGCAGCCGCTGCGGTTATTTCATGCTCTTGTTCTTTATCCTGTTTCTCCATATTTGCATTTGCACAGTTTGTTACCTTCAGCTCTCTGGCTGATCTTTCTTTGCCTGCTTCTGTTATGGTCACTATTCTATACATTTTCTAAGTATGTCCGCAGGAAAATGCTTCTCGAGGTTGTATGTGGTGACTTAGCTGTACTCTGATAATAAATTTTACCTTGAAATTTGAGTTTCGGGGATTTTCCTTTGCTCCTGAGAACAAACTGTGAGTGACATCTCCAGCTCCCAGCAGCAGCCCGTCCTCACACACTCACAGCCAATCAGCGATCACCGCTGTGAAAAGGATGCTCTCATTGGCTGAGGGGAGTCAATGGGCGGTACGCTGAGCGCCCGACCGGGCTGGAGTTTGGAACCGGGACTGAGTGAGGCCGGAGACCGGGAGCTGCGCCTCGGGTTTCGGCTGCACCACCGGCGGGTCTTGAATCCTTTCGAAGGCAGAGCTGAAGAGACCGGCGGAGATTCCGTGAGATGTTTCAGCTACACGGAGGGCGCCCGGCCTTTCCCCGCCGAGGATCGGGGCCTGTTGTCTGGAGTTGTCTCCCAGACCCGTCCCTTCCTGCTGGGAGACGGGAGCTGCCACGCAGCGGCTGCCGATGGATCTCCGGAGCTCTCACCGCTCCCCTGTGCAATCCGAACGGCTGAAAACCAAGGGAGAACAAGGCGCAAAGTTAAACTCGTGCTTTAGAAAATATCAGAATACCCGATCTTTGACATCAGCGCCACTTTCCTGAAACGTTCCCATCATCGCTGAGCCCCTAAATTTGACTTTAAGTTTAGGAAACGTGGAGAATATTCCAAATATTCACCACAATCTGGGTGAGGAAATTTCTCCGGATCTCAGCCCTGCTGAGCTGACCTCGAATTTCGAGCCTGTAAACCCTTGTTCAACCCCCCCCCCCGCCAGGGAAAACATAATTCCTGCCCCTACCCTGTCAATACCCTGTGAGTCTGTGTCTGTTTCAGTCAGACCACCTCTTATTTCTCTTGTTTTGAGATAGGCCCAATCATTGTAATCTCTCTGAGGACACGACCACAACCCAAAATCAATCTGGGAAACTTCTTCATTCCCTTTATCCGATAGACTGCCTCTGGGACGAGGACCAGGCCTGTGCACAGTGTTCTATGCAGGCTCTCACCAGGACCCCATATACCTTCAGATGAGCTTTTTATTCTTGTATTAGACTATAAGACCATTTTCCCTATCATGTCTGCTCAGCCATTTCATCATGGCCGATCCATTTTTCCTCTCTGCAGCAATCGCCTGTCTTCCCCCCGTATCCCGTCATGCCCTGACCAATCAAGAATCAATCAACCTCCATCTAAAAATACATAATGAATTGGCCTCGCAAGCTGCCTGAGGCAAAGATTTCCGCAGATTCAGTTCTCCCTGCTACAGAAATTCTCCTCATCTCTGTTCCAAAAGGACAGCCTTCTATTTTGAGTCTGTGTCCTTAGACATGCCCACCAGAGGAAACACCTTCTCCACGTTGACTCCATCACGCTCTCTCAGTATTCAATAGGTTTCAATTAGGTCACCCCTCATTCTTCTGAATTCCGGTGAATTCAGACCCAGAGCCATCGAACGATTTTCATATAACAAGCCATTTAATCCTGGAGTCATTTTCATGAACCACATTTGAAATCTTTACAATTTCAGCACACCCTTTCCAAGATAAGGGGCACAAAACTGCTCTCAATACAAGTGAGGCCTCACCAGTGCTTTATAAATACTCAACTTTACATCTTTGCATTTATAGTCTTGTTCTCTTCAAATGAATGGTGATATCGCATAAGCCTTCTTCACCACAGACTCCTGCAAATTAACCTTCAGGGAATCCTGAAGGACTCCCAAATCCCTTTGCATCTCAATATTTGAAATTTCTCCCCATTTAGAAAATAGTCTATAAGACCAGAAGAATCATATGACATAAGAGCAGAATGAGGCCATCTGGCCCATCGAGTCTTCTCCACCATCAATCATGGCTCATCCTTTGTTTTAAATCTCCTCCTCAACCCCAGATTCCGGCCTTCTCCCCGTAACCTTTGATGTCATGTCCAAACAAGAAGCTGTCAATCTCTGAGTTAAAGGCACCCAACGACCTGGCCTCCACAGCTTCATTTGGCAACAAATTCCACAAATTCACCACCCTTTGGCTAAAGAAATTTCTTTACATTTCTGTTTTGAAAGGAAGCCTCTCTATCCTGAGTCTGTGCCCTCTTGTCCTGGACTCTCCCACCATGGGAAACATCCTTTCTATATCTACACTGCCTAGGCCTCTCACCAGGACCCCATATACCTTCAGAGGAGATCTTTATTCTTCTATTCAAACCTTCCTTCCCATTCAATGCTCTTCATTTAATATCGAACTCAAACAGTTAACAGACACAACACAGCCTCAGCCATGAATTTAAAGGGCAGGTGTTGCAACAGTTTGAGCTTCATACCGGGGGCCACGGAGCAAGCAGGGTGTCACAAAGGGAGGAATGTGGGAGTGTTGTATGTCTGAGCCCAGCTGTGTGTGTTTGTGTATCAGAATCAGGTTTAATATCACCGGAATATGTGGTGAAATTTGTTGTTTGTGACGGCAATACATAGAAATAAAAAGTATAAATTACAATAAGTACTTATAAAATTAAATTTGAAATTTGCAAAACAAGAGCAAGTGTTCATGGGTTCATTGCCTATTCAGATATCAGATGGTGAAAGGAAGAAGCTTTTCCTGAACCGGTGAGTGTGTCTTCAGGGTCCTGTACATCCTCCTTGATGGTGGTAATGAGAAGAAGTCATGTCCTGGGTGATGGGGGTCCTGAATGATGGATGCCATCTTTTTGTGGCATCATCTTTTGAATGTGTCCTGGATGCTGTGGAGTCCAGTGCCCATGAAGGAGCTGGCTGAGTTTACAACTTTCTGCAGCATTTTCCGATCCTGTGCAGTGGCCTCTCCACACCAGGCAGTGATGCAACCAGTTAGAATGCTCTCCACAGTACATCTGTAGAAATTTGCAAGTGTCTTTAGTGACAGACCGATTCCCCTCAATCTCCGAATGAAATATAGCCGATGTTGTGCCTTCATTGTAACTGCATCAATATGTTGGGCCCAGGATAGTTCCTCAGAGATGTTGACAGGCAGGAAATGGAAACTGCTCACCCTTTTCACTTCTGATCCCACGATGAGGACTGGTGTGTGTTCCCTCGACTTTCCCTTCCTGAATCCACAATCAATTCCTTTGTCTTCATGATGTTGAGTGCAAGGTTGTTGCTGCGACACCACTCAACTTGCTGATCTATCTCACTCCTGTACTCCTCCTCGTCACCATCTGAAATTCCAGCAACAATTGTTCTGTCATCAGCAAGTTTATAGATGAGCCTAGGCACACAGACGTGGTGTAGAGAGAGTAGAGCAGTGGGCTGAACACGCAACGTTGAGGTGTGCCAGTGTTGATTGTCAGCAAGGAGGAGATGTTATTTCTGATCCACACAGACTGTGGTCTCCTGGTGAGGATCCAGTTGCAGAAGGAGGTTCAGAGGCCCCGGTTTTGGAGCTTGTCGATTACAATTGAGGGTCTGATTGTGTTGAACGCTGAGCTGTAATCAGCAGCCTGACTTGTGTATTGCTTTTATCCAGGTGATCTGAGGCTGAGTGTGAGCCAGTGAGAATTGTTGACAGATTGCGGTGATTGGCAAATTTCAGTGGGTCCCTGCACACAGACAGGAGTTGATTGACCATGACCAACCCCTCAAAGCACTTCATCACAGTAGTGAGCGTCACTGGGCGATAGTTGTTGAGGCAGGTCACCCTGGTATTTTTGGGCACTGATATGATTGTCGATGTTTTTAAGTGTGTGTGTGTGTGTGTGTGTGTGTGTGTGTGTGTGTGTGTGTGTGTGTGTGTGTGTGTGTGTGTGTGTGTGTGTGTGTGTGTGTGTGTGTGTGTGTGTGTGTCTACAGGTATTCGCACGCTTGAGCAGAGAGACAGAGTATTTGAGGCTTTCCAATTCAATTCAGGAATATTTCCAGTAATTGGTGTGCCTCGAAAGACGGGTCACAAAGTTGGGCCGACCATTCAGATCAAAACAAAATAATTTACCCAGCAGACTGAGCTCACAACCCGCTCTTGTGTTTCAGAGTTATTTACAAATTGAAATGTACAATTTAAACTGTGCAAAGTAAATTTATTATCAAAGTATAGACATGTCACCATGTATAATCCTAGGATTTGATTATATTATAAATTCCATAAACTCAATAACCATTATAAGATGAATGAAAATTGTAAGAAGTGAAAGGGTTAAGGTTAGACTGTGCTAAGATCTAAGCTTACAAAACATATGCTGACACATTGCTAAATAAGGATATAAGATTCTTGCAAAACTGTATAGGTACAATCTGTACCTTGTGGTAATCATGAAGAACTAAAAGGGAGTCATTAAGCTAGGAGCTGAGAGCGGAGGTGGATGAAACAGATGGAGATAAGCTGTACTCTTGTGGCTAACTCCAAGGCCGATGAGTGTTTTGAAAACTTGGCAGACATGGCTCTGCGGATGGCTAACTCCAAGGACAGAGGATATGAGAAAATGTGTATGTGACCCCCGAAATGTACAAGCCTGTGGGGAGGGGGAGAGTGGAGCTGACTATGAATAATTGTAGGAATGATACAGCAACTGAGGGACACGTGATAACCTACTTGAAACTGTATAAAAGGAAATGAAATGTAATGCTCTGGGCTCAATACTGCTGGAGCAGTTTTGGGTCCGACTCTGCAGACTCGTGAAAAATAAAGCTTTGCCGCTTTGCAGTTTGCTGAGACTCAGAGTGTAGAATTATTTCTGACAGCTGGGGGCTCGTCCGGGATCCCCACTCCGGTCGTGGAGGGCGAGAGGAAGGACATCGGAGAAGGTGCACCCTGCCGAGTTCGGCAGTCCCTGATTCCTTGCTCGTCGTCTGAAACGGCTTGAGCGAGTGAGATCCGGACAGCGCAAGGCGGCAAAGCAGGGAGGAAAGGAGACGGTTCTACGGCACACCGGGTAAGTGAGACTAGCTAACTGAGATCTAGGTGGGTGTGACCGGGTAAACTAGGTGTGACGACACCTAGAGTAAAAAGAACCGGGCCGGGAAGGGAATAATGGGAGGGGGAAGCTCAAAGGAAGAGGAGCCGGAGAGTTCGGGTTTGTTCCCGAAGGTACCTCCTGATAGCCCCCTCGGTAGAATGTTTGCAGGATGGGGATATGGACGAACAAAGGGAAAGCAGAAAAAGAGAATGGTAGAATATTGCAAATTATGGTCCAAACAGCCAATAAAAGGGTCCTCGGTATGGTGGCCACCATTTGGGTCAGATGAGGATTGGGTTAGACAGGCCTTAAACATATATGTAAACTCTAAGCCAAATGTAAAAGAAGAAGAAAGTGAATACGCCTCTTGCTGGGTTTCGGGGCCAGGAGACTCAGCCAGAAGTTACAAATTGGAAACAAAGAACAAGGAGAAACCTCCTTGGGAAGTATTGAATCATTTACCTCCGCCTTACGTGCCCCGGCCTGAACAACCGGAGGTGGCTCCCTCTGCCCCCCTCCAACCGGACGATCCGGCACGGGAGGCGGAGGCTGAAAAGGAAAAAGAACGGGAAGAATGGGCGGAAGAAGAAGAAAAACGAAAAGAGGAATACGATGAGTGGTTAGAAAAAGAAAGGAAGAAGTGGGAGGAAGGGAATCCACCACAATCAGGACCCCCCTTTATTATGACGCGCTCCCGGACACGACAACGGGTGAAAAAGGAAGAGGAGCCCAAGTTATGCCCCTTAAGGGAGGTCCCGATGAGTGGACCTGATGGGGGAACGGGGTATGTGAATGTTCCCCTGACCAGCACTGAGGTAAGAACCTTTAAAAAAGAAATGAAGAACCTCCTGGAAGATCCGATGGGACTGGCTGAACAGTTGGATCAGTTCCTCGGGCCTAATATATACACCTGGGATGAAATGTATTCCATCATGGGGACGTTATTCTCAACCCAAGAGAGACAAATGATAAGACAAGCGGCTATAGTTATGTGGGAGAAAGAAAAGACTACCGAAGGGGCACCTAAGTTTCCCCTCACGGAGCCAAACTGGAACAAACAGACTCCTGAAGGACGAGGAAACATGAGGGATATGAGGGAATTCCTGATCAAGGGGATAAGACAAGCGGTCCCCAAGGGTCATAATTTCAATAAGGCATTTGGAAGTCATCAAAACCCCGATGAGACCCCAACTGACTTCCTGGATAGAATTCGGAAAAATATGCAACAATATGCGGGGGTAGACCCGGAGACAGAGGTGGGACAACAGTTAATCAGGGTAGAATTTGTATCAAAAGCTTGGCCAGATATTCGGAAAAAGCTAGAAAAGATAGAGGACTGGAATTCAAAACCCTTGAGCGAATTACTGCGAGAAGCACAGAAGGTGTTTGTAAGAAGAGACGAGGAGAAACAGAAAAAGACCGCTAGGATAATGGTTCAGACAGTACGGCAAGTAACCACAGAAGACAGGGAAAAGAGGGGAACGTGGTCAGACCGAGGCAATGGCCAAGAACCAGGAAGGAAAACGCGAAGGACTCTAAGATGCTTCCACTGTAACGAGGAAGGACATTTTAAACGGGAATGTCCTAAGTATCGGCGAGAGGTCAGGTCATATGCCATGATGGAGGACGAAGACTAGGGGGGTCGGGGGTTCCTACCCTTGGGGAGAAGAAACTATCGACAGGAACCCCTGGTAAATCTGAAATTAGGTCCCCAAGGGTCAGATACAACCTTTATGGTAGATTCGGGTGCTGAAAGATCCAGTGTAATCCAGATACCTCCCGGCGCCCGAACAGGAACAAGAGTAATGAAGGTATCCGGTATCGGAGGAAAAACGATACAAGTGCCCATTGTGGACAATGTGGAAGTCGGATATGAAGATAGGGCAACAAGGCAAGACCTTCTCCTGCTGCCCTCGGCAGGATTCAACCTATTAGGAAGGGACCTGCAAGTGCAACTGGGCATTGGAACAGTGCCGAACAATGGAGAAATAATAGTAAAATTATTCGCATTAAAAGAAGAGGACGACCAGAAAATAGAGCCCGAGGTGTGGTATAGAGAGGGAAATAGGGGAGGATTGAACATCAGCCCTCTACAGATCACCTTGCTACCGGACGGTCGCCCAGTAAGGAGGAAGCAGTATCCCATTGCGATGGAAGGAAGAAAAGGGCTGCAGCCGGTAATTGAAGGGCTGATCGCAGATGGACTGCTGGAAGAATGTATGTCGCCATATAATACCCCCATCCTCCCGGTGCGAAAGCCGGACGGGACTTATCGGATGGTACAAGACCTGCGGGGTCTAAATGCAGTAGTCCAGACCCGATACCCGGTAGTACCCAACCCGTACACCCTGATGAGTAAAATCTCCCCTGACCATGAATGGTTCAGTGTAATAGATCTAAAAGATGCTTTCTGGAGTTGCCCGCTAGAAGAAAGCAGTCGGGACATGTTTGCGTTTGAATGGGAAAATCCTACAACAGGGCGGAAAAGACAACTCAGATGGACGGTCCTGCCGCAAGGATTCACTGAGTCACCTAACCTATTCGGGCAGGTCTTGGAGCAAGTACTAGCGGAATTCCAATGTGCTCCAGAGAACCAACTGCTACAGTATGTGGATGATTTATTACTATCCGGGCCAACACAGAAAGGGGTGCAGGAAGATACCATCAGATTACTGAACTTCCTAGGGAAAAAGGGGCTACGGGTCTCCAAGAAAAAGTTACAATTCGTGGAAAAGGAAGTAAGGTATCTGGGACACCGGGTCAGTAAGGGACAGCGAAGCATTACCCCAGAAAGGATAGCTGGAATAACAGGGATGTCGCTACCTCGTACCAAGAAGGAGATACGACAGTTCCTGGGGTTAGTGGGGTATTGTCGAATCTGGATTGAGAATTATACTCCCCTGGTGAGATTTCTGTATGATAAACTCGGGCAAGATGAGCAAACAGTAAAATGGACAAAGGAAGAGGAGCAAAAATTCAACTATATCAAGGGGCAATTGATCCGTGCTCCGGTGTTAGTCTTGCCAGCCCTGGAAAAACCATTCCAGCTGTACGTCAACAATGCCGAAGGAATGGCCCAAGGGGTACTCACCCAACTAAGAGGAGGAAAGCGGCAACCCGTGGCTTTCCTGTCAAAAATGTTAGACCCGGTATCGCGTGGATGGCCCACCTGTATCCAAGCAGTGGCAGCGACAGCGGTATTGGTAGAGGAAGCCCGGAAACTAACCTTTGGAGGGAAGATCACAGTGCATTCTCCCCACTCGGTCAGCACCCTACTAGCCCAGAAGGCACATCGGTGGCTCACTGACTCCCGCATTCTAAAGTACGAAACTATACTGATGACCGGAGAAGACCTAAACTTCGCAAAGGATTCCAGTTGCAACCCAGCCCAGTTCCTCTATGGAGGACTAGAAGAAAAGGAGTCAGAACACGACTGTATTGAATTGTTGGACTTGCAAACAAAGAGCCGGGAGGACTTACAGGAAGTTCCCCTGGGAGAAGGACAGGAATTGTATATAGATGGATCCTCACGATGTATTGATGGAGTACGGCACAGCGGATATGCCATCATTGACGGAGAGATTGAAAGAATAGTGGAGTCCGGGAGATTACCGGGAAACTGGTCGGCCCAGTCATGCGAATTATACGCACTCCAGAGGGCTCTGAGGATATTGGAGAAGAGGATCGGAACAATATACACTGACTCTAAGTACGCCTATGGGATAGTACATACCTTTGGGAAGATATGGAAAGAAAGAGGACTGATAACGGCCAGAGGAAAGGGACTGGCACACGAGCAAATGATAAGTATGACATTGGAAGCCCTGGCCCTACCAACTGAGATTGCGGTAATACATGTACCCGGACACCAAAAAGGATCAACACCTGAAGCAGTAGGGAACCGTCTAGCCGATGGGGAGGCCAAACGAGCAGCCGTTGAAGACCCGATCCAACTCCTGACCTTGATACCAGTGAGGGAAGGACTTACTAAACAACCTATGTTTACCCAAATAGAGATTGATAGCATGAACCAACTAGGAGCCCGAAAAGACACTGATGGTAAATGGACGGTCCCGGATGGGAGACAGGTACTAAATAAGGAAGTAACCCGCAACATCCTCCAACAGTTGCACCATCAAACCCACTGGGGAGTACAGGCCATGTGCGACACAATTCTGAGGGACTATGTATGCAAAGGAATATACACACTGGCCCAGCAAGAGATAACTGGATGTCCGACGTGCCAGCGGATAAACAAGAAAGTGATGCGATCCACTCCAAGAGGTGGCCAGCCACTGGCCATGAGACCGTTCCATAGAGTCCAGATCGACTTTACCGAACTACCCTCAGTGCAGAGATGGAAGTACCTGTTAGTAATAGTGGATCATTTTACCCACTGGGTGGAAGCATACCCGACCACAAAGGCCGATGCGCCTACAGTAGCCCGAATACTACTAGAAAACATAATCCCCAGATATGGGATCATGGGGTCCATAGACTCGGACAGAGGGACACACTTTGCCTCCAAGACGCACCAGTTGATTTGTGATGCATTGAGTATCCAATGGAAATACCATACCCCGTGGCATCCCCAGAGTTCGGGACGGGTGGAAAGGATGAACAGTACCTTAAAGGCGCAATTGACCAAATTAATGCTAGAAACCAAGTTACCCTGGACTAAGTGTCTCCCCATCGCCCTGTTAAGAATCCGAACAGCACCCAGGAAGGATATAGGAATCTCCCCCTATGAAATGCTGTTTGGACTCCCGTATTGGAATAAGGTAGAAGGGTACCCCACGCTACAAGGGGGTGATATTTTTATAAGGAACTATTTACTGGCACTATCTCGTTCCTTTGCAGAACTGCGGAAGAAGGGTCTCTTGGCCCAGACTCCGCCGCTCGACTTTGCTTTACATCAGATCGTGCCTGGAGATTGGGTTCTGGTACGGACCTGGAAGCCGGAGAAGTTACAACCACAGTGGGAAGGCCCTTTCCAGGTCCTGTTAACCACCGAGGCGGCCGTACGAACAAAAGAGAAAGGGTGGACCCACGCATCCAGAATAAAGGGACCAGTTAAGCCTGAGGGACACACGGAGTGGACCTGTGTTCCCAGTGAAGAACCGTTGGTGGTGAAACTGAAAAGGCAACAAAAATGAACTCAATGTGGACTGTTACATTATTGACTGTAATATATTTAATTCTGTATGTGGGAAAAATAGAAGGGAAATGTGACAAGTGTAGGAACCGAGTTTTGGAGAAAGGAAAAGAACGACCCGGGGCCCTTGTGTCACATTCACATGTAAATGACCAATGTTATGGAAAAGAAAAAGAGGAATGTGAAGAGGGAGGAATAAAATATACCCTGAGAAAGAACAGGGGATACCCCGGTGGATCAGTGAGAGAAGAAAAAGGAGAAGGGAGAAGTTGGAGTGTACGAGAAAGTACATGCCCTGAGACAGAATGGATATGTGAAAGGAAAGAAAAAGGAAGGGCAGAGTTTGGTGGAGTCAGAGAAGAATGGGGAACCTATGGAAAAACAAGACCGGAAATGAAGGAAAACCTGTTTATAGACTTAGCAACTCGAATAGCTACAAGTTTAAATGTAAGTGACTGTTGGGTTTGTGGGGGACCCCACATGAGCGAGCAATGGCCATGGATAGGTGAGAGTTTGAGTGTGTGGGAGCTATTGGCTCATGATTGGGATAAGAAAAGGACTGGGAGGACGCAAGAATGGAAGTTAACAAACTATCCGGAAGGACAAGTATGTGTAGAAAGAAAAGGGAAGGTGAAAGTAGGAGAAAGCCCATGTCAGAGTATAAAGTTGGCTAAAACAAAAAAATAATGCCACTTGGTGGCCCGAGGAGCCGACTTGGTACATAACTAAAGGGGCAAAGGACAATTGTACGGCTATGGGAAACAATTCGGGAATCTGGAATTGCAGTGGGCATAACCCGTACGAAGGAATTCCCAGTGTTTGGAAAGCCTGGCGGAAAGCAAGGAAAGGAGGATTTGTCCCAGAAGGTCTGTTCTGGATTTGTGGGAATCAGGCATACACCAAATTGCCGAAAGGATGGGGAGGAGTTTGTTTCTTAGGCCTTATAAGGCCAGAGTTCTTCCTCCTACCCCAGGATGAAGATAGGGAATTGGGAATCAAGTTATTTGACTCACTGAGAAGGGAGAAGCGGGAGATAAAGGTGGGAGAATGGGGCGACGAGTGGCCTCCAGCACGCATCATTGAATATTACGGACCAGCAACTTGGGCCCAGGATGGGTCATGGGGTTACCGAACCCCGGTATATATGTTAAATCGAATAATACGCCTACAAGCTGTAGTAGAGGTGATCACCAACCAAACCGCATTGGCTCTGGAATTGCTGGCTGAGCAGCAAAGCCAGATGAGAACAGCCATATACCAAAATCGATTAGCATTGGATTACCTATTGGCCTCCGAGGGAGGGGTCTGTGGAAAGTTCAATCTGACAAACTGTTGCCTAAAGATAAATGATAATGGAAAGGCAGTGTTGAAAATATCCGACAAAATTCGGAAGTTGGCCCATGTGCCAGTACAAACTTGGAGATCCTTAGGGAACCTGAGTTGGCTGGATAGTCTGCTGGGAGGAAGCTGGTGGCGAATAACCCTGTTAATATTAGGCGGAATACTCATAATGATAATCATATTACCATGCTTAATACCCTGCTTGAGAGCATTAATAACGCGAGTAGTAGTACAGGTAATGCAGCCAGGGAACCCAGCTGACCCGGCTAAAATGCTGTTGCAACGAGGCAGAGAACTGGAAGAGTGGAATCCCTGGACAAATCCTTAGCACACTCTAAAAAGAAAAAGGGTGGAATTGTAAGAAGTGAAAGGGTTAAGGTTAGACTGTGCTAAGATCTAAGCTTACAAAACATATGCTGACACATTGCTAAATAAGGATATAAGATTCTTGCAAAACTGTATAGGTACAATCTGTACCTTGTGGTAATCATGAAGAACTAAAAGGGAGTCATTAAGCTAGGAGCTGAGAGCGGAGGTGGATGAAACAGATGGAGATAAGCTGTACTCTTGTGGCTAACTCCAAGGCCGATGAGTGTTTTGAAAACTTGGCAGACATGGCTCTGCGGATGGCTAACTCCAAGGACAGAGGATATGAGAAAATGTGTATGTGACCCCCGAAATGTACAAGCCTGTGGGGAGGGGGAGAGTGGAGCTGACTATGAATAATTGTAGGAATGATACAGCAACTGAGGGACACGTGATAACCTACTTGAAACTGTATAAAAGGAAATGAAATGTAATGCTCTGGGCTCAATACTGCTGGAGCAGTTTTGGGTCCGACTCTGCAGACTCGTGAAAAATAAAGCTTTGCCGCTTTGCAGTTTGCTGAGACTCAGAGTGTAGAATTATTTCTGACAAAAGATCGGCCCCAAAAGGACAAACAAAACAACCATGTGCAAAAGACAACAAAATTCAAATACAAAAGAAATAAAACTAATAAATAACTCAGAAATAAACTTCAAGAACATGAGATGAAGAGCTGTTGATTGTGTCCATTGGTTGTGGGAATAGCTAAGTTTAAGGATCTGGTCTCAATTTAGAAAATTTTTTGGTTTAGCGAATTTTTCATTATCATCTCCCATTCTCCTTAATTATTTTTTTTATCCCTTCCATGACTGACAAAGTCTTTAAGGATCGGGATGAACTCGGTATTAAGCATTTTTGGGACTTGTTTATCTCAGGATCTCTTGCATCATTTGACCAATTGTCAAATAAATTTGCACTCCCAAAATCACATTTTTACAGATACCTTCAAATTAGAGATTTTCTACGTTTCCAATTAGCTACTTTTCCTATAGGTCCTGATAAAAATTTACTGGATGATCTTTTAAATTTAAAACCTTTTGTTAATGATTCTATTACCGGTATCTATAACTTGTTGATTGATTCTAGACAAGTCTTTTTAGATAAAATAAAAAAAGCTTGGGAGGATGACCTAAATTGTCAGATTTCTGATCATAGATGGAATAAAATTCTTAAACGGGTTAATAAATCATCTCTCTGTGCTCGTCATTCTCTTCTACAATTTAAAGTGGTTCATAGAGCTTACATTTCTAAACAGAAGCTCTCCAGTTTTTACCCGAATGTTTCTTCACTTTATAATAAATGCAACTCTGCTGATGCCTCTTTAATTCATGTTTTGGTTTTGCCCTACAATTGAAAAGTTTTGGCAGGAAGTGTTTCATACCTTCTCTCAACTTTTTAGGGTCCAATTTGACCCAAATCCCCTTACTGCCTTGTTTGATATGATTGCAAATGAAGATATAACTTTAAATACTCCTAACATACAGGTTTTAGTTTTACCTCTCTTTTAGCAAGAAGAGCAATCTTGCGTAAATGGAAGGAGTCTACCCCTCCTACACATCTTCAATGGCTACGTGATATTATGTCGTATTTAAATTTAGAAAAGATCCGCTGCTCAGTCTTAAATTCGAAACAATCTTTTTATGATATTTGGGGACCTTTCCTAAATTACTTTTCCAATTTATAAAGTTTAACAGTGCACAGACTTTTATGTATATTTTTATCTTCTCTTCTTAAGTGAATATGTTTTTTTTCTAATTATCCATTGTCATCCATCAGCTTTTTTCTTTGGTAGTTGGTAGAGGGTTGACTTTTTTTATATATATAAAACATTTCTTTTATGATGTATGACCTATCTTTAAATTTTTGATTACAGAGTGGTATACTTTTATGTGTTATGCTATAACATTTTGATCAATTTTATTACAATATATGAATGTACACAAGTTATGTTGAGATATATCTATGTGTTGCACTCTGTAAATCTTTTTTTTTCTTCTGAATAAAAATACTGTAAAAAGAAAGAAGGACCTGTTGGTTGAGTGTAATAACTGTTCCTGAACCTGGGGTTGAGGCTCCTGAGGCTCATGCACCTTCTTCCTGATGGCAGCATTGAGAAGAGAGCATGGCCTGGGTGGTGGGGGTCCTTGATGATGGATGCTGATTTCCTGCGACAGCACTCCGCAGAGATGTGTTCAGTTGTGAGGAAAGTTTTACCCGTGATGTGCTGGGCCATATCTACTATGATGTGCTGGGCCATACTACTGAGGACAGACAGTTCCTGCTTTCTTGTAATTGCACTTGTGTCCCGGGCTCGGGACAGATCCTCTGAAATGTTAACACTGTGGAATTTAAAGTTGCTGAACGTCTCCACCTTTGAGCCCCGATGAGGATTGCCTCATGGGTTCCTGTTTCCTCCTCCAAAGTCCATACCCAGTTCATTGCTCTTGCTCTCATTGAATGAGAGGCTGCTCTAAGACCATAAGAGATAGAAGCAGAATTAGGCCATTTGGCCCATCAAAACTGCTCTGCCACTTCATCATGGTAAATCCATTTTTCCTCCCAGCCCCATTTTCCTGCCTTCGCCGCGTATCCTTTCATGCCCTGATCGATCGAAAGTCCATCAACCTCTGCCTTAGCAAAAGGAAAAGCAGCATCCGTCATCAAGGCAAGATGAGGTGAGGCACCTCCCACTCCGTACCCATCCATTTCTGTCCCTCCCCCCTTCCCACTCTCTTGCCTACAAACCTCACTTTCATTCTTACCATTCTCTCTCGCTCCCTCCCCTCTCTCAACTCTCTCCTCTCTCTCTCACACTCTCCTCCCCTCTTCCACACTCTCTCCCACACTTCCCACTCTCTCCCAACTCTCTGCTTCACTCTTTCCTCCCCAGTATACCCCATTCTCCTACTCTTGAACCCTCTCTCCCCACATTCTCTTTCTTTCACTCTCATCCCTCTTCCCTCCCTCTCCCCTTCCCTTTTCCCCTTTCTCCACCCCTCTCCAGTCTCCCCCACTCTCACCCTCACCCCCACTACACCCCCTCTCTCAGATCAATGATTCTGTGCTCTGTTTACACTTGTTTAGTAAATTGTTTGTATCACTTGTTCCTTCATCAATTCCTTCACTCTTTGTTTTAGACTTGGGATTGTGTTTTTCATTATATATTGTACTTCTCACTTACTGTAATCCAACAAACAATCCCACAGCATCCTCGGAAAGTTCCTACTCCCCACTGATCGAATCCTCTCATCTTGCTGATCTCGGTCCGACACGTCCACTCTTTATTATTTTCCATAGAGGTTGCCTGACCTGCTGAGTTCCTCCAGCATTTTGTGTGTGTTGTTCTCCGTTACTCCTCCTCCTCTCTGCACCTTTCTTTTCCCATTTCTGGCACCTCTCTCCCTTCCTCCATTCTTACCTATCTCTCCCATGCGCTCTCACTCCCTCTGTCCCTCTCTCACCCCAACAGTTCATTGCAGTCTCTCTGTCTCCCCCTTTATCACTCTCTCTCTCTCTCACACACACACACACAACACACAGACTTCTCCCCTGTATTACTCTCGCAATCACTCCCACACTCTCCTCCACTCCAGCCCTCTCCATCTCTCCCGCCTCCACGCTGGTCCACTCCTTCCTTTCCCCCTCTCTCCTTCCCTCCCTCTCTAACCCAGCCCTGTTCCCGCTCTCCTTCTCTTGTTTGCCCAAATTTCACGTAAAATTGTTCTCCCTCTCTGCCTCCCCACCCTCTATCTTTGCTCACGTTCTTACCCTCCACCTTCCTTCCTCCTTCCCTCGGTGCCTCTCTTCACCCTCTATCACTGCACCCACTCGCTCAACCCAATCTTACCCTCTTCAACCTACTTACCCGCACTCTCCCATTCTCCCCCCTATAGTCTACCCTTTGTCTCTTAACATCTCTCTCCCTCACTCTCTTTCTCTCTTCACCACTGTCACATCTGTCCTTCGGCCACGGAGAGAGGGGAAAGAGTTAGACGGATATGGAGAGGGAGGAGTGAAACTGATCGAGTCAGCAATTGATTGTTTCGGCATTGGCTTCGTTCAGTGACCCCAGCTCCACCTTTCTCCCAGACTGCATATCCTTCCCTCCATCCGTGACTTTATAGTACACTGAGAGAGAGAGAGAGAGAGAGGGAGACAGAGAGAGAGGGAGGCAGAGAGAGGAAGAGGGAGAGACACGGAGAGGGAGAGAGAAAGAGGAACAGAGAGGGAGACAGAAAGGGAGAGAGGATGGGGAGAGAGAGAGTGAGTGAGAGAGGGAGACAGAGAGTACGAGAGAGTGACAAAAACTTTGTTTCTCCCTCTTCCCAATGGCCTGATACTTCCCCTCGCCCTCTCCCTCCCTCTCCGCTGAGGGTTTGATAGTGAATCAGAGTCACCGGAAGTTGAGTAAATCCGTGTCCTGCGGAAGCGACAGCAGATAAAGCCTTTCGGCTGGATGAGGAGGGCGCGGGAGGAATATGTTTCATATGAGTGATGTAGGATTCAGAAAGGTAGGGAGTAAGCAGAGGGTGAGGGGTCAGTGTGAGAGTGGTGTAAGGCGGAGGGAGTGGGGAGTAATGGAGGAGTGAGGGGGAGGGATAGTAGAGTTTGGGATGAGAAAGGAGAAGCGGAGAGAGACTAGAGAGAGGAAGGTGAGAGTGAGAAAAGAGAGAGAAGGACGAGATTCGGGGAAAGCGCGTAAATAGATCCTTCAGTCCGTCTGGACAGTTCCACCCGTGTTCACAGAGCCAGTGCTGTTTGCACACGGTTGGAATTTACTCCTGTAAACCTTCTCCACCCGCGTGTCGGGTCGGAGCTGGAGAGCTTTGTGACCTGGTATCAACACTCCCCACCCCCTCCATTTCACCAACACAATAGAGCTGGTTACTGACAACAGGAAGTCAGCCGGGGCGATGCAGACATTCCTGTTTACATCAACGGCAGAGGATAAGGGGGTTGAGAGCCCCAATCTCCTGAGAGTGAACACCACTAACAGCCTGTCCTTGTCCAGACACAAGGACACTATCGCCAAGAAAGCTCAGCGGCCTCTCTGCTTCTTCCAGAGGCTGAAGAAAATCGGCGCCTCCTGGACGACCATCATCTGTTTTTACAGAACACATTCTGTGCGGAAACACAGGATTGTCTGTTGTCACGGCAACAGCACTGGCCACCACCGGAAACACTGCAGAGAGCTGTAAACAAGTTCAGTAAATTATGGAAACTGTGGACACTGTTTACACATCTCTCTGCCTCAATAAAACAGTCCACATTATCAAAGACCCCACACACGTCGAACATTCTGACTTCCTGAGAGATGGACCACTAACATCACAATCTCCCTAATGCAGTTGTGATTAATTGGTCTGTATGATTCGTTCCTTTAATTAATTGTCCCCCTACATTTCGCGACCCCGCACTCCCGGTCCCGAGGTGATGAATTGATCTTTATGGACGGGATGCGAATCAAAGGTTATCACTGTATCTTGATTCATTGAAAGCAAATGTCCCAATTTACGCTCATCTCTCCTCTCCTCTTCTCTCTCCCTCTCATTCTCTCTGCCTGTCACTCTCTCTCTCTTTCTCTCTATCTCTCTCTTCTCCGTCTCTCTACCCCTCTCCTTTCCCTTCTTCCCCCTCTGTTACGTCCTCACTTACCCTCTCTCTCCCCCCTTCTCCACACTCCTCCGCCGCCTATTCTGCAGCACACTAAACGGAAACAAACAGGCCTCTCCCGGAAACCACAAGCCTTTATCTTCTGAGAGAACATTGAATCTTTCCAACCGACGAGAAATTATACAGCATCTGTAATCCACTGAGTGTGTAAAACCGTCATCACAGTGCGGGGTGGGGGAGGGGTGCTGGTCTGGACGGGTGGGTGGCGGAGACAGCAAGCTACAGGAAAGGGGGAATTTGGGAGAAAACGAGAGGCAAGCGAAAAGTTAGGCATAAACGGAGTAAGCGACAATCAGGGAAAGATGCAGGTTAGTGACTGTGTAGGGAAGAATGTTTGGAGGAAAGAGTGGGAGGGTACAAAAGAGAACGGATGAGGAAAAGAGAGGAGACAGAGAAATTGAGGAATTGTATATGTAAAGAGAGAGAGAGTGAGAGAGAGACAGAGAAAGAGAGAGAGGGAGAGGAACTGAGAGTGAGAGACAGAGAGAGAGGAAGAGATGGAGAGAGAGACAGAGAGAGGGAGAGCAAGAGACAGAGACAGAGGGAGAGAGGAAGAGATGGAGAGAGAGAGACAGAGAGGGAGAGCAAGAGACAGACAGGGAGGAAGAGATGGAGAGAGAGAGAGGGAGAGAGACAGAGAGCGAGAGAGACAGATAGACAGAGAGGGAGAGAGGAACAGAGAGTGAGAGGGAGAGAGACAGACAGAGAGAAAGAGAGGGAGACAGAGGGGCGGAGACAGAGACAGACAGAGAGAGATGGAGAGAGAGAGACAGAGAGAGAGGGAGAGAGACAGAGAAAGACAGACAGACAGACAAAGAGGGTGGGGAGAGAGGGAGAGTCAGAGAGGGAGAGGGCCAGAGAGAAAGGGAGACAGAGCGAGGGAGGGAGACAGAGAGAGAAGGTGGGGAGAGAGTGAGAGAAAAAGAGGAAGAGACAGAGAGGGAGAGAGACAGACAGACAGGGAGACAGCAAGAAAGTGGGAGACAGAGAGAGAGAGACAGACAGAGAGAGAGTGAGGGTGGGGAGAGATAGAGAATGATCGGGAGAGAGAGAGACAGAGAGAGAGGAAGAGAGAGTGGAACAGGGAGGGAGAGAGACAGAGAGAGGGAGAGCAAGAGAGAGAGAGGGAGAGACACAGGGAGACAGGCAGAGAGAGGGAGAGAAAGACACAGAGAGAGAGGGTGGGGAGAGAGAGGGAGAGGAACAGAGAGAGAGGGAGAGAGACTGAGGAGAGAGTCAGAGACAGGCAGAGAGAGAGAGAGATGGTGGGGAAAGTGTGAGAGAGGGAGAGACAGAGAGAGAGGGGGAGAGGAACAGAGGGAGAGACGGAGGGGGAGAGAGAGGAGAGAGGGAAACAGACAGACAGAGAGAGTGAGGGTGGGGAGAGAGTGAGAGAAAGAGAGAGAGAGAGATTGAGAGTGAGAGGGAGAGGGAGACAGACAGAGAGGGGAAGAGTGAGTGATAGGCAGAGAGAGTGATAGAGAGAGAGGGAGAGGCAGAGGGAGACAGAGAGAACTGAGAGGGGGAGAGAGAGGGGGAAGAGAGAGTGAGAGACAGAGAGAGAGACAGAGGGAGAGAGAGAGGGACAGATGGAGAGAGAGAGAGAGAGAGGGAGACGGAGAGAGACAGAGAGAGAGGGTGGGAAGAGAGGGAGAGACAGAGAGAGACAGAAAGAGAGAGACAGAGAGAGGGAGAGAGAGGAACGGAGAGTGAGAGAGACAGAGAGAGAGGCGGAGAGAGAGAGGGACAGATGGAGAGAGAGAGGGAGACGGAGAGAGACAGAGAGAGAGAGAGAGTGAGTGGGGAGAGAGTGAGAGAAAGAGAGGGAGAGACAGAGAGAGACAGAAAGAGAGAGACAGAGAGAGGGAGAGAGAGGAACAGAGAGTGAGAGAGAGACAGAGACGGAGAGAAAGAGAGGGAGACAGAGACAGAGGGAAAGGAAGTAAGACATTGAGAGAGAGAGTGAGAGGAAGAGGGAGACAGAAAGAACTGGGGAGAGAGAGAGAGACAGAGAGAGGCAGAAAGAGAGAGACAGAGACAGAGAGAAAGAGAGGGAGACAGAGAGAGGGGCGGAGACAGAGACAGAGAGCGAGAGATGGAGAGAGAGACAGACAGAGTGAGAGAGATGGAGAGAGAGAGACAGAGAGGCAGGCAGAGAGGAACAGAGAGAGAGGAACAGAGAGAGGGAGATAGACAGAGAAAGACAGACAGACAAAGAGGGTGGGGAGAGGGAGAGTCAGAGAAGGAGAGGGCCAGAGAGAAAGGGAGACAGAGCGAGGGAGGGAGACAGAGAGACAGACAGACAGAGAGAGAAGGTGGGGAGAGAGTGAGAGAAAAAGAGGGAGAGACAGAGAGGGAGAGAGAGAGAGAGACAGACAGAGAGAGAGAGAGAGTGAGGGTGGGGAGAGATAGAGAATGATCGAGAGAGAGGGAGAGAGGAAGAGAGAGAGAGGAACAGAGAGTGAGAGAGAGACAGAGAGAGAGCCAGAGAGAGAGGAACAGGGAGTGAGAGAAAGACAGAGAGAGGGAGAGAGACTGAGAGAGAGGGAGAGAGGAAGAGAGACAGAGAGAGAGCGAGAGAGAGTGGAACAGGGAGGGAGAGAGACAGAGAGGGAGAGCAAGAGAGAGAGAGGGAGAGAGACAGGGAGACAGGCAGAGAGAGAGGAACAGAGAGAGGGAGAGAGAGACAGAGAGAGAGAGGGTGGGGAGAGAGAGAGGGAGTGGGAGAGAGACAGACAGAGAGGGAGAGACAGGGAGAGAGGAACAGAGAGTGAGAGAGAGAGAGAGAGGGAGAGAGACTGAGGAGAGAGTCAGAGACAGGCAGAGAGAGAGAGAGATGGTGGAGAAAGTGTGAGAGAGGGAGAGAAAGAGAGGGAGACAGAGACAGAGGGAAAGGAAGTAAGACATTGAGAGAGAGAGTGAGAGGAAGAGGGAGACAGAAAGAACTGGGGAGAGAGAGAGACAGAGAGAGGCAGAAAGAGAGAGACAGAGACAGAGAGAAAGAGAGGGAGACAGAGAGAGGGGCGGAGACAGAGACAGAGAGCGAGAGATGGAGAGAGAGACAGACAGAGTGAGAGAGATGGAGAGAGAGAGACAGAGAGGCAGGCAGAGAGGAACAGAGAGAGAGGAACAGAGAGAGGGAGATAGACAGAGAAAGACAGACAGACAAAGAGGGTGGGGAGAGGGAGAGTCAGAGAAGGAGAGGGCCAGAGAGAAAGGGAGACAGAGCGAGGGAGGGAGACAGAGAGACAGACAGACAGAGAGAGAAGGTGGGGAGAGAGTGAGAGAAAAAGAGGGAGAGACAGAGAGGGAGAGAGAGAGAGCCAGACAGAGAGAGAGAGAGAGAGAGTGAGGGTGGGGAGAGATAGAGAATGATCGAGAGAGAGGGAGAGAGGAAGAGAGAGAGAGGAACAGAGAGTGAGAGAGAGACAGAGAGAGAGCGAGAGAGAGAGGAACAGGGAGTGAGAGAAAGACAGAGAGAGGGAGAGAGACTGAGAGAGAGGGAGAGAGGAAGAGAGACAGAGAGAGAGCGAGAGAGAGTGGAACAGGGAGGGAGAGAGACAGAGAGGGAGAGCAAGAGAGAGAGAGGGAGAGAGACAGGGAGACAGGCAGAGAGAGAGGAACAGAGAGAGGGAGAGAGAGACAGAGAGAGAGAGGGTGGGGAGAGAGAGAGGGAGTGGGAGAGAGACAGACAGAGAGGGAGAGACAGGGAGAGAGGGAGAGAGGAACAGAGAGTGAGAGAGAGAGAGAGAGAGAGGGAGAGAGACTGAGGAGAGAGTCAGAGACAGGCAGAGAGAGAGAGAGATGGTGGGGAAAGTGTGAGAGAGGGAGAGAGAGAGAGGGGGAGAGGAACAGAGGGAGAGACAGGGAGGGGGAGAGAGAGAAGGAGAGAGGGAAACAGACAGAGAGAACTGAGGGGGAGAGAGTGAGAGAGAGGGAGAGAGTGAGAGAAAGAGAGAGGGAGACAGAGAGAGAGGGAGCAGGAGAGACAGAGGAAGACAGAGGGAGAGGGAGTGAGAGATTGAAAGAGAGTGAGAGGGAGAGGGAGACCGACAGAGAGGGGAAGAGTGAGTGATAGGCAGAGAGAGTGATAGAGAGAGAGGGAGGCAGTGGGAGACAGAGAGAACTGAGAGGGGACGAGAGAGAGAGGGGAAGTGAGAGTGAGAGACAGAAAGAGAGACATTGAGGGAGAGAGAGGGACAGATTGAGAGAGAGAGAGAGGGAGACAGAGAGAGGGAGAGAGGAACAGAGAGAGGGAGAGAGAGGAACGGAGAGTGAGAGACAGAAAGAGAGAGACTGAGGGAGAGTGAGAGGGAGAGACAGAGAGAGACAGAGAGGGAGAGAGAGGAACAGAGAGAGGGAGAGAGGAACGGAGAGTGACAGAGACAGAGAGAGGCGGAGAGAGAGAGGGACAGATGGAGAGAGAGAGAGGGTGGGGAGAGAGTGAGAGAAAGAGAGGGAGAGACAGAGAGACAGAAAGAGAGAGACAGAGAGAGGGAGAGAGAGGAACAGAGTGTGAGAGAGAGACAGAGACGGAGAGAAAGAGAGGGAGACAGAGACAGAGGGAAAGGAAGTAAGACATTGAGAGAGAGTGAGAGGAAGAGGGAGACAGAAAGAACTGGGGAGAGAGAGTGAGAGACAGAGAGAGGCAGAAAGAGAGACAGAGGGAGAGAGGGAGGGGAACAGAGAGTGAGAGACAGAGACAGACAGAAAGAGAGGGAGAGAGACAGAGAGAGAGTGCGGAGAGAGAGTGAGAGAGAGAGGGAGACAGAGACAGAGGGAGGGAGTGAGAGATTGAGAGAGTGAGAGAGAGGGAAACAGACAGAGAGAGGGAGAGAGACAGAGAGAGAGTGCGGAGAGAGAGTGAGAGAGAGAGGGAGACAGAGAGGGAAGAGAGAGAGTGAGTGAGAAAGAGGCAGAAAGAGTCATAATAAGCTGATAAGGAAGGCGGGCTCTGTCGTGGGCAAAGTACTGGAGAGTTTAACATCGGTAGCTGAGCGAAGGGCGCTGAGTAGGCTACGGTCAATTATGGAAAACCCTGAACATCCTCTACATAGCACCATCCAGAGACAGAGAAGCAGTTTCAGCGACAGGTTACTGTCGATGCAATGCTCCTCAGACAGAATGAAGAGGTCAATACTCCCCAATGCCATTAGGCTTTACAATTCAACTGCCAGGACTTAAGAACTTTTTAAAGCTATTATTAATGCTTTTTGAGCTAGTGATTTAGATGCATATCATATTATTACTGAGTTAAGTATTGTATTGTATGTAATGAGTTTTTGCTACAACAAGTGTACGGGACATTGGAAAAAATGCTGAATTTCCCCATGGGGATGAATAAAGTATCTATCTATCTATCTATCTATCTAGAGAGAGAGGGGAGGGAGAGGGAGAGAGACAGAAAGAGAGAGACAGACAGAGAGGGAGAGAGAGGAACAGAGTGAGCGAGACAGAGAGAGGGGGGGAGAGAGAGAGAGCGAGGGAGACAGAGAGAGTGAGGAGAGAGTGAGAGAGAAGGAGACAGGGAGAGGGGGGAGACAGAGGAAGTGAGAGAGAGGCAGAGTGATAGAGAGAGAGGGAGGACAGAGAGAACTGAAGGGGAGAGAGAGGGAGAGGGAGTGAGAGAGGGAGAGAGAGGGTGGGGAGAGAGAGAGAGGGAGCGGGAGAGACAGAGGGAGAGGGAGTGAGAGATTGAAAGAGAGTGAGAGGGAGAGGGAGACAGACAGAGAAGGGAAGAGAGAGTGATAGAGAGAGGGAGAGAGAGTGAGAGGCAGAGGGAGACAGAGAGAACTGAGAGGGGGAAAGAGGGGAAGAGAGAGTGAGAGACAGAAAGAGAGAGACAGAGAGAGAGAGCGAGAGAGAGGGACAGATGGAGAGAGAGAGGGTGGGAAGAGAGTGAGAGAAAGAGAGGGAGAGACAGAGAAAGGGAGCGAGAGGAACAGAGAGAGGGATAGAGAGGAACAGAGTGAGAGACAGACAGAGGGAGAGGGGAGAGAGAGAGGGAGAGATGGAGAGAGAGAGACAGAGCGAGGGAGACAGAGAACGTGAGGAGAGAGTGAGAGAGAAGGAGAGAGGGAGAGGGAGGGGAGACAGAGGAAATGAGAGAGAGGCAGAGAGTGATAGAGAGAGAGGGAGAGAGGGAGGGTGGGGAGAGAGTGAGAGAGAGGGAGACAGAGAGAGAGGGAGCGGGAGAGACAGAGGAAGACAGAGGGAGAGGGAGTGAGAGATTGAAAGAGAGTGAGAGGGAGAGGGAGACAGACAGAGAAGGGAAGAGAGAGTGATAGAGAGAGGGAGTGAGAGTGAAAGGCAGAGGGAGACAGAAAACTGAGAGGGTGAGAGAGAAGGGGAGAGTGAGAGACAGAAAGAGAGAGATGGAGAGAGAGAGAGGAAGAGATGGAGAGAGAGACAGAGAGAGGGAGAGCAAGAGACAGAGATAGAGACAGGGAGGAAGAGATGGAGAGAGAGACAGAGGGAGAGCAAGAGACAGAGACAGAGGGAGAGAGGAAGAGATGGAGAGAGAGACAGAGAGAGGGAGAGCAAGAGACAGAGGGAGATAGAGAGATGGAGAGAGGGAGAAAGAGAGGGAGAGAGACAGAGAGCGAGAGAGAGACAGAAAGAGACAGATAGACAGAGGGAGAGAGGAACAGAGAGTGAGAGGGAGAGAGACAGAGAGAAAGAGAGGGAGACAGAGAGAGGAGCGGAGAGAGAGACAGACAGAGAGATGGAGAGACAGACAGAGAGAAATGGAGAGAGAGAGAGAGACAGAGAGAGAGGGAGAGAGACAGAGACAGGCAGAGAGGAACAGAGAGAGAGGGAGAGAGACAGAGAAAGACAGACATACAGAATAAGAGGGTGGGGAGAGAGGGAGAGTCAGAGAGGGAGAGAGCCAGAGAGAAAGGGAGACAGAGCGAGGGAGGGAGACAGACAGACAGACAGAGAGAGACAGCAGGAAAGTGGGAGACAGAGAGAGAGAGACAGATAGACAGAGAGAGGGAGTGAGGGTGGGGAGAGATAGAGAAAGATCGAGAAAGAGAGACAGAGAGAGGGAGAGAGGAAGAGAGAGAGAGGAACAGAGAGTGAGAGAGAGACAGAGAGAGAGAGAGCGAGAGAGAGAGGAACAGGGAGTGAGAGAAAGACAGAGAGAGAGGGAGAGAGACTGAGAGAGAGGGAGAGAGGAAGAGAGAGAGCGGAACAGAGATTGAGAGACAGAGAGCGAGCGAGAGAGAGTGGAACAGGGAGGGAGAGAGACAGAGAGAGGGAGAGCAAGAGAGAGAGAGGGAGAGAGACAGGGAGACAGGCAGAGAAAGAGGAACAGAGAGAGGGAGAGAGACAGAAAGAGGGAGAGAGACACAGGGAGAGGGTGGGGAGAGAGAGCGGGTGGGAGAGAGACTGAGAGAGAGAGAGACAGAGAGAGAGGGAGAGAGGAACAGAGAGTGAGAGAGAGGGAGAGAGACTGGGAGAGAGTCAGAGACAGGCAGAGAGAGAGATGGTGGGGAAAGTGTGAGAGAGGGAGAGACAGAGAGAGAGAGAGGGAGAGAGGAACAGAGGGAGAGACAGAGAGGGGGAGAGAGAGAAGTAGAGAGGGAAACAGAAAGACAGAGAGAGTGAGGGTGGGGAGAGAGTGAGAGAAAGAGAGGGAGAGAGTGAGAGAAAGAGAGAGGGAGACAGAGGGAGAGGGAGTGAGAGATTGAAAGAGTGAGAGGGAGACAGACAGAGAGGGGAAGAGAGAGTGATAGGCAGAGAGAGTGATAGAGAGAGAGGGAGAGGCAGAGGGAGACAGAGAGAACTGAGAGGGGGAGAGAGAGAGGGGAAGAGAGAGTGAGAGACAGAAAGAGAGAGACAGAGAGAGAGAGGGGGACAGATGGTGAGAGACAGAGAGAGAGGGTGGGGAGAGAGTGAGAGAAAGAGAGGGAGAGACAGAGAGAGGGGGAGAAAGGAACAGAGAGGGAGAGAGAGGAACAGAGAGTGAGAGAGACAGAGAGAGAGGGACAGATGGAGAGAGAGAGAGGGAGACGGAGAGAGACAGAGAGAGAGCGGGGAGAGAGTGAGAGAGAGGGAGAGACAGAGAGAGAGACAGAAAGAGAGAGACAGAGAGAGGGAGAGAGAGGAACAGAGAGTCAGAGAGAGACAGAGACGGGGAGAAAGAGAGGGAGACAGAGACAGAGGGAAAGGAAGTAAGACATTGAGAGAGAGTGAGAGGGAGAGGGAGACAGAAAGAACTGAGGGGGAGAGAGAGAGTGAGAGACAGAAAGACAGAGACAGAGAGAGAGGGAGAGAGAGGAACGGAGAGAGAGACAGACAGAGAGAGAGATAGGTGGAAAGAGAGGGAGAGTCAGAGAGGGAGAGAGAGAACTGAGGAGGAGAGAGAGACAGAGACAGAGAGAGGCAGAAAGAGAGAGACAGTGGGAGAGAGGGAGTGGAACAGAGAGTGAGAGACAGAGACAGAGAGAAAGAGAGGGAGACACAGAGAGAGAGAGAGAGACAGAGAGGGAGTGAGAGATTGAGAGAGTGAGAGAGAGGGAAACAGACAGAGGGAAGAGAGAGAGTGAGTGAGAAAGAGGCAGAAAGAGTCATAGAGAGAGACGGGAGGGAGAGGGAGAGAGACAGAAAGAGAGAGACAGACAGAGAGGGAGAGAAACAGAGTGAGAGAGACAGAGAGAGAGAGGGGAGAGAGAGATGGAGAGAGAGACAGAGCGAGGGAGACAGAGAGAGTGAGGAGAGAGTGAGAGAGAAGGAGACAAGGGAGAGGGAGGGGAGACAGAGAGAGAGGCAGAGAGTGATAGAGAGAGAGGGAGACAGAGAGAACTGAGGGGGAGAGAGAGGGAGAGGGAGAGAGGGAGAGAGAAAGGGTGGGGAGAGAGAGAGAGAGGGAGCGGGAGAGACAGAGGAAGACAGAGGGAGAGGGAGTGAGAGATTGAAAGAGAGTGAGAGGGAGAGGGAGACAGACAGAGAAGGGAAGAGAGAGTGATAGGCAGAGAGAGTGATAGAGAGAGAGGGAGAGAGAGTGAGAGGCAGAGGGAGACAGAGAGAACTGAGAGGGGGAGAGAAAGAGGGGAAGAGAGAGTGAGAGACAGAAAGAGAGAGACAGAGAAAGGGAGAGAGAGGAACAGAGAGAGGGAGAGAGGAACGGAAGAGTGAGAGAGAGAGAGAGAGGCGGAGAGAGAGAGGGACAGATGGAGAGAGAGAGGGAGACGGAGAGACAGAGAGAGGGTGGGGAGAGAGTGAGAGAAAGAGAGGGAGAGACAGAGAGAGGGGGAGAAAGGAACAGAGAGGGAGAGAGAGGAACGGAAGAGTGAGAGAGAGAGAGAGAGAGGCGGAGAGAGAGAGGGACAGATTGAGAGAGAGAGAGGGAGACGGAGAGACAGAGAGAGGGTGGGGAGAGAGTGAGAGAAAGAGAGGGAGAGACAGAGAGAGGGGGAGAAAGGAACAGAGAGGGAGAGAGAGCAACAGAGAGTGAGAGAGACAGAGAGAGAGGGACAGATGGAGAGAGAGAGCGGGAGACGGAGAGAGACAGAGAGAGAGAGCGGGGAGAGAGTGAGAGAGAGGGAGAGACAGAGAGAGAGAGAGACAGAGAGAGGGAGAGAGAGGAACAGAGAGTCAGAGAGAGACAGAGAGGGAGAGAAAGAGAGGGAGACAGACAGAGGGAGAGGAAGTAAGACATTGAGAGAGAGTGAGAGGGAGAGGGAGACAGAAAGAACTGAGGGGGGAGAGAAAGAGGAGAAGAGAGAGTGAGAGACAGAAAGAGAGAGAGGGCGAGAGAGAGGGACAGATGGGGAGAGAAAGAGAGAGGGTGGGGAGAGAGTGAGAGAACGAGAGGGAGAGACAGAAAGAGAGAGACAGAGAGAGAGAGGGGGACAGATGGTGAGAGACAGAGAGAGAGGGTGGGGAGAGAGTGAGAGAAAGAGAGGGAGAGACAGAGAGAGGGGGAGAAAGGAACAGAGAGGGAGAGAGAGGAACAGAGAGTGAGAGAGACAGAGAGAGAGGGACAGATGGAGAGAGAGAGAGGGAGACGGAGAGAGACAGAGAGAGAGCGGGGAGAGAGTGAGAGAGAGGGAGAGACAGAGAGAGAGACAGAAAGAGAGAGACAGAGAGAGGGAGAGAGAGGAACAGAGAGTCAGAGAGAGACAGAGACGGGGAGAAAGAGAGGGAGACAGAGACAGAGGGAAAGGAAGTAAGACATTGAGAGAGAGTGAGAGGGAGAGGGAGACAGAAAGAACTGAGGGGGAGAGAGAGAGTGAGAGACAGAAAGACAGAGACAGAGAGAGAGGGAGAGAGAGGAACGGAGAGAGAGACAGACAGAGAGAGAGATAGGTGGAAAGAGAGGGAGAGTCAGAGAGGGAGAGAGAGAACTGAGGAGGAGAGAGAGACAGAGACAGAGAGAGGCAGAAAGAGAGAGACAGTGGGAGAGAGGGAGTGGAACAGAGAGTGAGAGACAGAGACAGAGAGAAAGAGAGGGAGACACAGAGAGAGAGAGAGAGACAGAGAGGGAGTGAGAGATTGAGAGAGTGAGAGAGAGGGAAACAGACAGAGGGAAGAGAGAGAGTGAGTGAGAAAGAGGCAGAAAGAGTCATAGAGAGAGACGGGAGGGAGAGGGAGAGAGACAGAAAGAGAGAGACAGACAGAGAGGGAGAGAAACAGAGTGAGAGAGACAGAGAGAGAGAGGGGAGAGAGAGATGGAGAGAGAGACAGAGCGAGGGAGACAGAGAGAGTGAGGAGAGAGTGAGAGAGAAGGAGACAAGGGAGAGGGAGGGGAGACAGAGAGAGAGGCAGAGAGTGATAGAGAGAGAGGGAGACAGAGAGAACTGAGGGGGAGAGAGAGGGAGAGGGAGAGAGGGAGAGAGAAAGGGTGGGGAGAGAGAGAGAGAGGGAGCGGGAGAGACAGAGGAAGACAGAGGGAGAGGGAGTGAGAGATTGAAAGAGAGTGAGAGGGAGAGGGAGACAGACAGAGAAGGGAAGAGAGAGTGATAGGCAGAGAGAGTGATAGAGAGAGAGGGAGAGAGAGTGAGAGGCAGAGGGAGACAGAGAGAACTGAGAGGGGGAGAGAAAGAGGGGAAGAGAGAGTGAGAGACAGAAAGAGAGAGACAGAGAAAGGGAGAGAGAGGAACAGAGAGAGGGAGAGAGGAACGGAAGAGTGAGAGAGAGAGAGAGAGGCGGAGAGAGAGAGGGACAGATGGAGAGAGAGAGAGGGAGACGGAGAGACAGAGAGAGGGTGGGGAGAGAGTGAGAGAAAGAGAGGGAGAGACAGAGAGAGGGGGAGAAAGGAACAGAGAGGGAGAGAGAGGAACGGAAGAGTGAGAGAGAGAGAGAGAGAGAGGCGGAGAGAGAGAGGGACAGATGGAGAGAGAGAGAGGGAGACGGAGAGACAGAGAGAGGGTGGGGAGAGAGTGAGAGAAAGAGAGGGAGAGACAGAGAGAGGGGGAGAAAGGAACAGAGAGGGAGAGAGAGGAACAGAGAGTGAGAGAGACAGAGAGAGAGGGACAGATGGAGAGAGAGAGCGGGAGACGGAGAGAGACAGAGAGAGAGAGCGGGGAGAGAGTGAGAGAGAGGGAGAGACAGAGAGAGAGAGAGACAGAGAGAGGGAGAGAGAGGAACAGAGAGTCAGAGAGAGACAGAGAGGGAGAGAAAGAGAGGGAGACAGACAGAGGGAGAGGAAGTAAGACATTGAGAGAGAGTGAGAGGGAGAGGGAGACAGAAAGAACTGAGGGGGGAGAGAAAGAGGGGAAGAGAGAGTGAGAGACAGAAAGAGAGAGAGAGCGAGAGAGAGGGACAGATGGGGAGAGAAAGAGAGAGGGTGGGGAGAGAGTGAGAGAACGAGAGGGAGAGACAGAAAGAGAGAGACAGAGAGAGAGGGAGAGAGAGGAACGGAGAGAGAGACAGAGACAGAGAGAGGAGGAAAGAGAGGGAGTCAGAGAGTGAGAGAGAGAGAGAACTGAGGAGGAGAGACAGAGACAGAGAGGCAGAAAGAGGCAGAAAGAGAGAGACAGAGGGAGAGAGGGAGTGGAACAGAGAGTGAGAGACAGAGACAGAGTGAGTGAGGGAGACAGAGAGAGTGAGGAGAGAGTGAGAGAGAAGGAGACAGGGAGAGGGAGGGGAGACAGAGGAAGTGAGAGAGAGGCAGAGAGTGATAGAGAGAGAGGGAGACAGACAGAACTGAGGGGGAGAGGGAGAGAGAGGGAGAGAGAGAGGGTGGGGAGAGAGTGAGAGAGAGGGACAGAGAGAGAGGGAGCGGGAGAGACAGAGGAAGACAGAGGGAGAGGGATTGAGAGTGAAAGAGAGTGAGAGGGAGAGGGAGACAGACAGAGTAGGGAAGAGAGAGTGATAGGCAGAGAGAGTGATAGAGAGAGAGGGAGAGAGTGAGAGGCAGAGGGAGACAGAGAGAACTGAGAGGGGGAGAGAGGGGAAGAGAGAGTGAGAGACAGAAAGAGAGAGACAGAGAGAGAGGGACAGATGGAGAGAGAGAGAGGGAGACGGAGAGAGACAGAGAGAGAGGGTGGGGAGAGAGTGAGAGAAAGAGAGGGAGAGACAAAAGAGAGAGACAGAGAAAGGGAGAGCGAGAGAGAGGAACAGAGAGTGAGAGAGAGAGACAGAGATGGAGAGAAAGAGAGGGAGACAGAGACAGAGGGAGAGGAAGTAAGACATTGAGAGAGAGTGAGAGGGAGAGGGAGACAGAAAGAACTGAGGGGGAGAGAGAGAGTGAGAGACAGAGAGAGAAGGAGATAGAGGAACGGAGAGAGAGACAGAGACAGAGAGGAGGAAAGAGAGAGGGAGAGAGAGAGAACTGAGGAGGAGAGAGAGAGAGAGAAGGAGAGAGAGGCAGAAAGAGAGAGACAGAGGGAGAGAGGGAGTGGAACAGAGAGTGAGAGACAGAGACAGAGAAAGAGAGGGAGACAGAGAGGGAGAGAACCAGAGAGAGAGTGGGGAGAGAGAGTGAGAGAGGGAGATACAGAGGGAGAGGGAGTGAGAAGTTGAGAGAGTGAGAGGGAGAGGGAGACAGAAAGAACTGAGGGGGAGAGAGAGAGTGAGAGACAGAAAGAGAGAGACAGAGAGAGAAGGAGAGAGAGAAACGGAGAGAGAGACAGAGACAGAGAGAGAGGAGGAAAGCGAGAGGGAGAGTCAGAGAGGGAGAGAGAGAGAACTGAGGAGGAGAGAGAGAGAGAAGGAGAGAGAGGCAGAAAGAGAGAGACAGAGGGAGAGAGGGAGTGGAACAGAGAGAGACAGAGACAAAAAGAAAGAGAGGGAGACAGAGAGGGAGAGAACCAGAGAGAGAGTGGGGAGAGAGAGTGAGAGAGGGAGACAGAGACAGAGGGAGTGAGAGGTTGAGAGAGTGAGAGAGAGGGATACAGACAGAGAGGGGAAGAGAGAGAGAGAGTGAGTGAGAAAGAGGCAGAAAGTGTCATAGAGAGAGAGGGGAGGGAGAGGGAGAGAAAGAGAGACAGAAAGAGAGAGACAGAGAGAGAGAGGGAGAGAGAGGAATGGAGTGAGAGACAGACAGAAAGAGTGAGGGGAGTGAGAGAGAGGGAGAGATGGAGACAGAGAGAGCGTAAGGAGAGAGTGAGAGAGAAGGAGACAGGGAGAGGGAGGGCAGACATAGGAAGTGAGAGAGAGGCAGAGTGTGATAGAGAGAGAGGGAGACAGAGAGAACTGAGGGGAGAGAGAGGGAGAGGGAGAGAGAGGGAAAGCGTGAGAAGGAGAGAGAGAGAGGGGGAGTGAGAGAGGGATACGTATAGGGAGAGGGATATGGAGAGGGTGAGGATGAAATTCCTCTCCTGTCTGGTTCCATTTAGTCCTGTTTCTCCATCTTCCCAGTATCTCCTGCTTCTCAACTTCCCCCGAGCTCTTTACCCGTTCTATCTCTCCTCCTTCTACACACTCACTTCTCCCCGCATATCCTCATCCCTTTGTCTCCCTCCTCTCTCGCCCCCTACCCAATTCCCCCAAATTTGTTTCACCCTCTTCCCAATGGCCTGATACTTTCCCTCGCCCTCTCCCTTCCTCTCCGCTGAGGGTTTGACAGTGAATCAGAGTCACCGGAAGTTGAGTAAATCCGTGTCCTGCGGAAGCGACAGCAGATAAAGCCTTTCGGCTGGATGAGGAGGGCGCGGGAGGAATATGTTTCATATGAGTGATGCAGGATTCAGGAAGGTAGGGAGTAAGCAGAGGGTGAGGGGTCAGTGTGAGAGTGGTGTAAGGCGGAGGGAGTGGGGAGTAATGGAGGAGTGAGGGGAAGGGATAGTAGAGTTTGGGATGTGAGAGGAGAAGCAGAGAGAGACTAGAGAGAGGAAGGTGAGAGAGAAGGATGAGATTCGGGGAAAGCGCGTAAATAGACCCTTCAGTCCGTCTGGACAGTTCCACCCGTGTTCACAGAGCCAGTGCTGTTTGCACACGGTTGGAATTTACTCCTGTAAACCTTCTCCACCCGCGTGTCCGGTCGGAGCTGGAGAGCTTTGTGACCTGGTATCAACACTCCCCACCCCCTCCATTTCACCAACACAATAGAGCTGGTTACTGACAACAGGAAGTCAGCCGGGGCGATGCAGACAATCCTGTTTACATCAACGGCAGAGGATAAGGGGGTTGAGAGCCCCAATCTCCTGAGAGTGAACACCACTAACAGCCTGTCCTTGTCCAGCCACAAGGACACTATCGCCAAGAAAGCTCAGCGGCCTCTCTGCTTTTTCCAGAGGCTGAAGAAAATCGGCGCCTCCTGGACGACCATCAACTGTTTTTACAGAACACATCCTGTGCGGAAACTAGTCGTGTTGTCACGGCAACAGCACTGGCCCCCACCGGAAACACTGCAGAGAGCTGTGAACAAGTTCAGTACATCATGGAAACTGTGGACACTGTTTACACATCTCTCTGCCTCAATAAAACAGTCCACATTATCAAAGACCCCACACACGTCGAACATTCTGACTTCCTGAGAGATGGACCACTAACTTCACAATCTCCCTAATGCAGTTGTGATTAATTGGTCTGTATGATTCGTTCCTCTAATTAACTGTCCCCCTACATTTCGCGACCCCGCACTCCCAGTCCCGAGGTGGTGAATTGATCTTTATTGACGGGATGCGAATCAAAGGTTATCACTGTACCTTGATTCATTGAAAGCAAATGTCCCAATTTACACTCATCTCCCCTCTCCTCTTCTCTCTCCCCCCTCTCTCATTCTCTCTGCCTGTCACTCTCTCTCTCTCTTTCTCTCTGTCTGCCTCTCTCTCTCCCTCTCTCTCTTTCCCTTTTCTCTACCCCTCTCTTTTCCCTTCTTCCCCCTCTCTTACGTCCTCACTTGCCCTCTCTCTCCCCCCTTCTCCACACCCCTCCGCCGCCTATTCTGCAGCACACTAAACGGAAACAAACAGGTCTCTCCGGGAAACCACAAGCCTTTATCTTCTGAGAGAACATTGAATCTTTCCAACCGACGAGAAATTATACAACATCTGTAATCCACTGAGTGTGTAAAACCGTCATCACAGTGCGGGGTGGGGGAGGGGGTGCTGGTCTGGACGGGTGGGTGGCGGAGACAGCAAGCTACAGGAAAGGGGGAATTGGGGAGAAAACGAGAGGCAAGCGAAAGGTTAGGCATAAACGGAGCAAGAGACAATAAGGGAAAGATGCAGGTTAGTGACTGTGTAGGGAAGAATGTTTGGAGGAAAGAGTGGGAGGGTGTAAAAGAGTACGGATGAGGAAAAGAGGAGATAGAGAAATTGAGGAATTGTATATGTATAGAGAGAGAGACGGAGAGATGAGTGTTAAGGGGGAGAGAGAGAGACGGAGAGATATGAGAGTTAAGGGGGAGAGAGGGAGAAAGGGAGAGAGAGAGGACTGTGGAGCAGAGTAGAGTACCGGGACACAGGTAAACATCATCTTTGAACTGTTCCACACTCACCTTGAAATCACATCCTCTGGTAATTGAGATATTCACCTGGTGAACAAACGATGTCGGTTCTCTTCTGTCAGATCCCTACTCAGCCTCAGTCTGCCTCTGGTCTCCCCTCACCCCCCATCGCTACAGAGGAAACAACTGAAGCCTCTCCAACCTTTCATTCCCTCTGATCCATGAGGCAAACCCTCCATTTCCAGAACATTAACTCTCACCCGATCCTCCCTCCGCCGTAACAGGGTTAGAGTTCCTCCTGTTGTCAACCAACGACCAGCGGTTCTGTGGTGGCGATAGAGTCACCCGGATGGTGAGATGTGTCCAGGTGCCAGGGACAGGGATGACTCCGATCAGGTCCCTGGCATTCTAAAGGGGGACGGCGAGCAACCAGACTTGTTGGTAAATATTGGCACCAATGACAGGTAGAAAATGTCAGCAGGCCCTGGAAACTGCAGAGGCGTGAGAGAGGAGCTGGCCAAAAGTGATTGGAAGAGACGTCAAAGCAAGACTGGGTGGAATTTTGGGAAGCAATTCAGAAAGCCTAGGTTATCCACATCCCAAAGAGACAGAAGCGTTCAAAATGCAGATAGTCCATAAGACCATGAGGTGCAGGAGTAGATTAGGACATTCGGCCCATCGACTCTGCTTTAACATATCACCGTATCATCCTTGTTGATCCAATTTCGTCCCAGTCCCAATCTCCTGTCTTCTCCTCGTATCCTTTCACACCCTGAACAATCAGTAATATATGACCTTCTATAGTAAATGTACTGAGAGACTCGGCCTCCACCGTTGCCTGTGGCAAAGAATCCCATAGATTCTCCACTCTGGCTAAAGAAATTCCTCCTCATTTCCGTTCTATCAGGATGCCCTCTGTTATGGCTCCTCCGGTCTTAGACCCACCAATCACAGAAAAAATCCTGCCCACATCCACTCTATCAAGGCTCCTCCTTCAACGAGTTCACCCCTTATTTTTCTGAATTCTGGCCCAGAGACATCAATGGTGATATGACAACCTATTCAATACTGGAACCATTTTCGTGCACCTCCTCTGAACCCCCTGGAGATTCAGCACATCCTTTCTAAGACAAGGAGCTCAAACCTGCTCAAAATACTACAAGTGAGGCCCCACCAGAGCTTTTTAATGTTCCAGCATTTCGTCCTTGCTTTTACCTTTTAGTCCTCATGGAATGAATGCTCTGTATTCCATCTGCCGTTTCCAATCCTAATCTGTCCAGCTCCTTCTGTGGCCTCTCTACGTCCTCAGAACTACCTTTCCCCCCATCTCTGTTCATGTCCTCTGCAGATTTTGCAGCAAAGCCATCAAATACATCATCCAAGTCATCGCCATATAGCAGAGAATAATCGGTCCCATCACAGACCCCTGTGGAATGCCATTGGACATCTTCAGCCAGACAGAAAACGCTCCATTTATTCACACGTTCTGCCTCCTGTCAATCAGCCACTGCTTTATCTGTGCTGGACTCTTTCTGTAATATCATGGGCTCGTAGCTTGTTAAACAGCCTCATGTCTGCCACCTTTTCAAAGGCCTGAAATTCAAAGTACACAACATCAACTGATTGTCCTTTGTCTATCCCGCTTGTTAGTTTCTTCAATGAATTTCAACAGGTTTGTCAGGAAACTATGCTGACTACGGCCCTTTTTATCATTTGCCCAAAGAACCCTGAGACATCATCCTTAATAATCGAATCCAACATCTTCCCAAACACTGAGGTCAGACCAGCTGGCCTTCAGTTTCCTTCCCTCTGCCTCTCTCGCTTCCTGAAGAGTGGAGTGACACTGTTGTACTCCCCTTTCTCCGGAATCCCTCTTCCACACCACACTGTTCCTTATTCTTCACCTATTCCCTATTCTTCCTTATCTCTCTTCGTATCCCGACTCTGTCTTCTCCCTCTTTCAATCCCCACTCCCCCTTCTTTCCTCTCCCTACTCCCCCGTCTTTCTTCTCCCCAATCTCACTTCGTTCTCTGCATTACAGGGGCAAATCTAGCTACAACAAGACCAGCCAGACCGCCCCGCCCAGCCAGACCATGCCCACACCAACCCACCCTCTGCACCTCCCTTACCTGAAACTGCCTGAGGACAGAACTCAGAGATTTCCTGAGACGGGAAATGTCCCACCTCAGCCACCGAGGCGCCTCACCATAGGATGAAGGCCAGGGCCCCCGGCGCATTTGCTCTCTCGCCCTCTCCCGCCCGGGGGACCTGAGGCCACATATACCTGTTGTAGTACACTGGGGAAAGGGAAACACGCAGAGGTGGATGGCACTTGTCGATACAGGTGCCCAGCACACCATCCTCCCAGGCAATCCCGCCGCATAGCGCTACAGCCCCTTCGAAGGCCAGCTATTCCCTATTCTTCCTTATCTCTTTTCATCTCCCCACTCTGTCTTCTCCCTCTTTCAATCCCCACTCTCTCTCTCTCTCTCTCTCTCTCTCTCTCTCTCTCCTCTCTCTCTCTCTCTCTCTCTCTCTCTCTCTCTCTCTCTCTCTCTCTCTCTCTCTCTCCTCTCTCTCTCTCTCTCTCTCTCTCTCTCTCTCTCTCCCTCCCTCCCTCTCTCCCTCTCTCAGATTGGAGGAACAACACCTCATATGCCGTCTGGGTAGTCTCCAGCCCCTCGGCATGAACACCAAATTCTCCAACTTCCGGCAATTACCTCCCCCTCCCTTCCCCCATCCCACTTTCACTCTGCCTCCTCTTCCAGCTGCCTATCACCTCTCTCATGATTCTGCCTTCTTCTACTACCCATAGTGCTTTCCCCTTACATTCCTTCTTCACCTTTCCTGCCTATCCCCTCCGTGCTTCCCCTCCCCCACCCCTCGATCTTTCCTCTGATTGGTTTTTCACCGGGCACCTACCAGCCTTCTCCTTCCCACCCTCACCCACCTTCTTTGTAGGGCCCCTGCCCCCTCCTTCTTCAGTCCTGACGAAGGGCCTCGGCCCGAAACGTTGACTGCTCGTTTTCACGGACGCTGCCTGACCTGCTGAGTTCCTCCAGCTTGTTTGTACGTGTTGATCTTTATTTAACTGTGTTTCCTAATATAATCTTCCAAACCCAAAACTGATTCCAAAGTTTTCCGAATTCCCGACTGATAAAACATGAAATCAACTCTTTTATCAAAAATATAATGCAAACTCCCAATTACCACACATCCCACAAGTTTACATAAATGAGGCGTTCATGATATTGGCCTATAACAAGGAGGATCAGACGGGGAGCTGCAGGTTTTAGAATGGACACTGTTACAACAACCATTTTCCATGAGGAAAGTGGATGGCCAAACCTCCAAATACGATTCAAAAAGTTAATATTTCACACAAGAAGCTACACACATACCTGTTGAATCAAGATTTTGCACAAGTTCATGATACATTTTATTCCCATTCACAACGCTATACTCTGCCCCTTTCCTTATAAAACTGGCAACATCACCCCTCTACCAACTAACCTGTCAAGCCAAACGACAATACAATCCTGCACAGGAATAGAAACTTAAAATGTACAGGTTTCCTGAACAGATATAACATCGGAAGAATCTGAAAACCAGAAATAAACTTCTTAAAGTCTTGACCATTATAAATCAGAGTTCTCGCATTTCATTGCAATATTTTAATCCTATTGTGTATGTTGACAAGTAGACTGGGATACAGATACCCCACCCAACAAAACTTCATTTAAAGCTTCCCACAAAACACCAGTTACACCAAGATACCTTTCTGCAGTTTTCACAATCATTTTATTTCCTCAGTAGGATGAGATGTCTGATCAGTACAATTCACCACATCGGTTATAAACATCACAAACTTCATTTTATCCAGCAGTGAAGTATCTTTGGTGAGAGAACTGTGATGACGACATATATCCACTGACGTCACAATCTGTTCTCTGAGTGGGATCACTTTATCCAGTTTACCTGCTCTGCTTGCTGTACTTATCCTTGAACAGGCCCTTCTGCTCACTGTCTTGTTCTGAACCAATTGTCACTTCATGCCTTACTAAACCAATCCCTTCTGCCTACACAAGGAACACATCCCTCCATCCTCCTCACATTCACATGGTATCTAATAGCCTCTATCACATCCGCCTCCACCACCAGCCGATATTCACTCCAGACACCCACCACTATGGGAATGAAAAACAAAACTTGAAACGCAAATCTCCTTTAAACATTCTGAGTCAGGTTTTTAACATCATTGTCTTTTCCAATTGTTTTTTTCCAACAGCAGCTATGCAGAGAAAAGACAAAATTACACGAAATTACAAAATACTTCAATACTGCAAAAAGGACCAATGAGAGTGTGTTCCCTCTTTCTCCTGAAGTGCATGCCCACTGGCATTGGACATTTCCTCCTCAGAGAAAAAATCCCGGCTGTCCACTCTGTCTGTGTCTCTCACGTTCCTGTAAACGTCTGTCAGATCTCCCTCAGCCTCTGCCACTCCGGAGAAAATTCCCCGAGATTGTCCAGTCTCACTTTATCCAGGCAGCATCCTGTTAAGCCTCTTCCACTCACCATCCAAAACCTCCACATTATTCCTGTCTTCGAATGCAATTCTCCAGATGTGATTAAACTAGAGATTTATAAAACTGCAACATAACTGCCTGACAATGGAACCACTATCTGGAAGTTATGAACTCGGATTCCAAGATCCCCCTGTAGGTCAACACAGTCCAATTTCGCCCCATGAATATAACAGCAAGGAGATAATGCTGAGGCTTTATAAGACACGAGTCAGGCCACACTTGGAGTATTGTCAACAGTGTTGGGCCCCACATCTCAGACAGGATGTGTTGTCATTGGAGAGAGTCCAGAGGAAGTTCAGAAAGATGATTTTGGGAATGAAGGGGTTAACATATGAGGAGCACTTGGCAGCTTTGACCCTGTGCTCACTGGAACTCAGGAAAATGCGGGGGCATCTCATTGAAACCTACTGAGTGTTGAAAGGACTGGATAAGGTGGATGTGGAGAAGGTATTTCCTGTGGTGGGGCACAACCACAAAGTTGAGGGGCCACCTTTTCAAACAGAGGTAAGCAGGATTTTTTTTTATTACCCAGGGTGTATTGGATCTGTGGAATGCTCTGCCACAGACTGCGGTGGAGGCCGAGTGTGTGGGTATATTCAAGGCGGAAGTTGATCGTTTCCTGATCGGTCAGGGTATCAAAGGATATGGCGGGAGGTCAGATATCTGGAATTGAGTGCGATCTGGGATCAGCCATGATAGAAAGGTGGCTGACTCAACGGGCTGAATGGCCTAATTCTGTTCCTATGCCTTATGGACTTATGAACACAGCCCCCTCAATCATGATGAATCTCCTCTGCTCTCTTCCAGCACAAAACATCCTTTGTACAGAATGCTAAGCAGAACAGAATGCAACTTTTCAAGAACGTTATCAAGTCAGGCAGCATCTGTTGAGGGGAATGGAGTCGATGTTTGGGACAGAACCCCTCCCTTACGGCACTAACACAGGCCCTTCGGCCCAACCTTTCCATGCTGTCCTCCTGTCCGTTTAAACTAATCCCTCTGTCTGCCTTTGACACAGAACACAGAAATCTACAACACATTACAGGCTCTTTAGCCCACAATGTTGTACCGACCATGTAACCTACTCTAGAGACTGCATAGGATTTCCTGATCGTATATCCCTCTATGTTTCTAAGCTCCATGAACCTATCTAAGAATCTCTTAAAATATCCTATTGTATCCAACTCCACCATCGCTGCAGGCAGCCCATTCAATGCACCCACCACTCTCTGTGTAAGAAACTTACCCCTGACATTCCCTCAGTACCGACTTCCAAGCAGCTTAAAACTACGTTCTCTCGTGTTAGTCACTTCAAGCCTGAGAAAATGCCTCTGGCTATCTACATGGTCAAAGCCTTTCATCATCGTATACACCTCTATCAGGTCACCTCTCATCCTCCATCGCTCCAAGAAGGAAAGGCCAAGTTCACTCAATCTATTCTCATAAGGCATGCTCTCCAATCCAAGAGCAACATCCTTGTAAATCTACTCTACACTCTCTATAGTATCCACATCCTTCCTGTAGTGAGGTCACCAGAACTGAACACAGGTCTCCCAAGTGGGGTCCAACTAAGCCCACAACCATGCCGTGTTGGGGTACAATTACTTATGTACAGGTTAGGAGAAATGTAGCTTCAACATCACCTCACAGCTCTTGAACTCAATCCCACGGTTGATGACGGCCATCACACCAGACGTCTTCCTAACAACACTGCCAACCTCCACAGCAGCTTTGAATGTCGTATGGACATGGACCACAAGATCTCTCTGACCCTCCACACTACCAAGAGTCTTACCATTAATATTATATTCTGTGTTCAAATTTGATCTGCAGTAATGAATCTCTTCATCTGTGTTGAACTCCCTCTGCCACTTCCCAGTTCTGCATCCGAGGCGAGGAAATAGATTGCTGAGCCTCTGGCTAGGATCATTATGTCCTCATTATCCACGGGAATGGTACCGGAGGATTGTAGGGAGGCGAATGTTCTCCCCTGTCCAAAAAGGGTAGTAGGGATAGGCCGGATAATTATAGACCACTGAGCCTTACATCTGTGGTGGGAAAGCTGTTGGAAAAGATTCACAAAGATAGGATTTATTGGCACTTAGAGAATCATGGTCTGATCAGTGACAGTCAGCATGGCTTTCTGAAGGGCAGATCGTGTCTAACAAGCCTGATGGAGTTCTTTTAGGATGTGACCAGGCATATAGATGAGGGTAGTGCAGTGGATGTAATCTACATGGATTTTAGTAATGCATTTGATAAGGTTCCACACTGTAGGCTTATTCAGAAAGTCAGAAGGCATGGGATCCGGGGATGTTTGACCAGGTGGATTCAGAATTGGCTTGCCTGCAGAAAGCAGAGAGTTATGGTAGAGGGAGTACATTCAGATTGGAGGGTTGTGACTAGTGGTGTCCCACAAGGATCAGTTCTGGGACCTCTACTTTTCGTGATTTTTATTATTGACCTGGATGTGGGGGTAGAAGGATGGGTTGGCAAGTTTGCAGAAGACACAAAGGTTGGTGGTGTTGTGGATAGTTCAGAGGATGAGAGAAGAAATGATAGAGGTATAGTTGGTATTACTATATCAATAGATAGATAGCCAGGGACTCTTCCCCAGGACAGGAAGCAAATAGGGAGAAATGTGAGTTTTTATGTGATGGTGCATCACTCTCCGAGTTACATTATTAACAATAAAAGGGCAAAGGCCGTTGTGAGGAAGAAGGTGATTTACTGGAGGTTATATGGAGATAATATTGGAAGGGATATCAAACTTGGAATTGTTTGGGATATGATTTAGAAAATGGGGGGATTTGTGGGGATCATAATATTCCAGTGATGATTAATGAGGGCAAAATGATTGTTACTGAAACAGGGAAGGTTGTGTTACTGGCTGGGTCATTTGCTGAGATTCACAATCAGGATAATTAATGTGAAGATGTTAATCAATGTAGGGATATGTTTTTCAGTGAATACCCTGATGTACTGGAAGTCAGCTGTAGCAATGATAGCATCACTGATGGAGAGATTTCTTTGTATGAATTTAAGAAGTCTATTAATAATGCAGGTCTGGTGTCCCCAGGAAAGAGTGATATTTGAAATTGTAATTGTATATAATTTTCTTCTGTGAAAATATTAAATGTTTGAATTGTGCATCTACTTTCCTCATGGAAAATGGAAATAGTAGTGCCTATTCTGAAACCTGGCAGATCCCCATTTGATCCTTCTAGTTAAGGGCCCTTATCGTGAATGTCTCATTTATGTAAACTTATGGAATGTATGGTAATCAAGCGCTTGAGTAATATTTTGGAAAGAGTGGTGATAAAGTGTTTTATTAGAGCGGATTTTGGAAGGGTGAAAAGTTATTAGATTCAGTTTTAGGTTTGGAAGATGATATTCGGAAAGCACAATTAAATAAAGATGTTGTAATAGCAGTATTTCTTGATACTGAAAAGGGAAATGATATGGAAGAAAGGACTTTTGATTAAATTAGGAGTGAGAGGTACATTGTATAATTTTTTTGTTTTTTTTTGGACGGACTGTGCAAGTACGGGTCGGCATGTTATGTTTGTGTTTCTATGAGATTGAAAATGGGATCCCACAAGGCAGTATTTGTAGCCCTTCATTATTTAATATTATGATTAATCATATTTTCTCTGAGATGGGAAAGTGGGATACCCTGGGTAAATCACAATATACAGATGATGTAGCTTTATAGATTAGAGGTATTAATTGCAATTTACAATTAATAGGTCAAATAGTGGGCAGATTGATGAGGATTTTAAGCTTTCAGTCGTTAAAACACATTACGTGGTTTACAAACAACATTAATAGGCTTGCACTTGATTTTAAATTATATGATTAATATCTTGAGGAAGTGTCAGTGGTAAGATTTCTCAGTATGTGGATGGATAATAAGCTGACGTGGAAGCACCTATCAGTAAAATAATTGATAAATGTAAGGGAGCTTTAAATCTCCTCAGATATCTATGTGGGTATTCTTGGGTGCAACTTGAAAATCTTTGTTGACCAAATATATTTGTTTAATTTGATCAGTTCTTGATTATGTCTGTGTGGCTTATGGATCAGCTTCATCTTCAAATTAAAAATGTTTGCATGTGATACAATTACAGACTTTAAGATTGTGTTCTGGTGCAGTAATGTTGTCTCCTGTTTTGGCTTTACTGATTGCAATGGGACAATTGCCCTCAAAGTAACAGAGTTTCAAGTTGATGTCAACATACTAGATTAATTTGCAGGGGCAAAGAAATGATCATCTTGTTAATGCTGTGCTGGAGGACGGTTGGGGACATCACAAGAAGAGTGTTTTAAGTTTTGGGTGGCTGGTACAATATGTCCCACTGTAGCTTTCTCTGTAACCCCACCTTGTTTTTTCCAATGACTTCAGTTGATTTTAGGTTACACGATCGGATTCGGTTCTGCCTGAGAGTCTGTTGGTTTAATATTTTCTCTGAGATGGGAAAGTGGGATACCCTGGGTAAATCACAATATACAGATGATGTAGCTTTATAGATTAGAGGTATTAATTGCAATTTACAATTAATAGGTCAAACAGTGGGCAGATTGATGAGGATTTTAAGCTTTCAGTCGTTAAAACACATTACGTGGTTTAGAAACAACCAATGAAATTTATTATCATACAGTAACCATTTTTACAGAGGAATCAAAAGATAAGTTAACTGGGGATGTTGGTGTGGCTGTTATTGTGTGCCTGAATTGCAGGTAATGATAAAGAAATGACTTATGTCATTTATCAGCATAGAAAGAAGAATTCTTTGCCAACAGTTTAGGCTTACAGTGGGTGGAGGAAATTGGTCCTTATAATTTGCTCATAATACATTTCGGTTTTGATGAGTCTTAAACAGGTCATTCTGGCAGTAGGTCAGATTGACTGTTGAAAACTCCTCAAATGGTATTTCATATATAAAGTTTGATTTATATGTCTGCACATTATAGGACCTGCACATCACACTGTTGAGGGAAATGATGGGGTTGACTGTTTAGCACTAAAAGTTGTTAAATGTTAAGCTGTGGATATAGACCTACCACTTAGCAAATTCGAAGCTAAAGGGTTGGTAGTGTTAAGAATTAGGGGCTTATGGCAAGACGTAGGATAATGGACATAAGGACAGACACCTTTACAGAATACATAAACCTGTCGGGTTTATAGAAGAAGGGCTTAAAACAAGGGAAGGAATGATACTGACATGACATAGAAATGCCCACACTATGCTTAATTATGCCTTGTAACTAATTGGAAAACTTCATTCTGTGTCGTGTACATTTTGTCATTATAAAACTGTCGAAACACATACTATTTCAATGTGAAGCGTACAAGGCTAAAGAAAAATCAAATGCAGTCTTCAGTACAATCTTTGCGAGGGTAGATAATTTTCAGATAAAAACTTTATTAAATTATGGGACTGACTTTAAATTAATTCACAGTTTTAGCTGGAAAAAGCATGAAATAATTGTGTTAAACCTAAGGAAATGGCATATAAGGTAGCAAAGGTGAGTGGGATGTTGGATTATTGGGATGCTCTTAAAATCCAACAAAAGGCAACGAAAAAAGCCATAAGAATGGTCAAGACGAAATATGAGGGCAAACTGGCCAATAAAATAAATCAGGATACTAAAAGTTTAGTTTTCAGTTACATGAAAACTAAATGAAAGACAAGTTAGGTCTCTATTCATTGGAGCGTAGAAGGTTGAGGGGGGATTTGATCGAGGTAATTAAAATGTTGAGAGGGATAGATAGAGTTGACGTGCATAGGCTGTTTCCATTGAGAGTAAGGGAGATTCAAACGAGAGGACATGATTTGAGAGTTAGGGGGCAAAAGTTTAAGGGAAACACGAGGGGGTATTTCTTTACTCAGAGAGTGATAGCTGTGTGGAATGAGCTTCCTGTAGAAGTAGTAGAGGCCAGTTCAGTTGTGTCATTTAAGGTAAAATTGGATAGGTATATGGACAGGAAAGGAGTGGAGGGTTATGGGCTGAGTGCGGGTAGGTGGGACTAGGTGAGATTAAGAGTTCGGCACGGACTAGGAGGGCCGGAATGGCCTGTTTCCGTGCTGTGATTGTTATATGGTTATATGGTTATGAAGAGTGAAAGGGAGATGAGAGTTGATACTGGACCACTGGAAAATGATGCTGGTGAAGTAGTAATGGGGGACAAAGAAATGGCAGATGAACTTAATTAACAATCTTCACTGTCTTTTCTGGTCAGCACCGCCCCCACTTGTCCCATTTAACCTGTCACATTACTGGTGGACTCTAGGACTCAGGGGAGCTCAGGACCCGCCGCCAACGGCTGTTGCTGTATCCCTGGTGTTTCTGTTTGGTTGATGGATGCGGTGAACGAATTAAAATTAATCGATCGATAATTCTCATCTCGTGTTTATTTCACTCCATAGAACCATAGAACACTACAGCACAAAAAACAGGCCATTTGGCGCTTCTAGTCTGTGCGGAATCTTTATTCCGCTCGTCCCACTGACCTGCACCCAGTCCGTAACCCTCAGGACCTCTCCCATCCATGTATCTATCCAATTTATTCTTAAAACTTAAGAGTGAGCCTGCATTTACCACGTCAGATGGCAGCTCATTCCACACTCCCACCACTCTCTGAGTGAAGAAGTTCCTCCTCATGTTCCCCCTAAAGCTTTCCCCTTTCAGCCTAAAACCATGTCCTCTCGTATTTATCATTCCTAATCTAAATGGAAAGAACCTACTCGCATTTACTGTCTATACCCCCATAATTTTGTAAACCTCTATCAAATCTCCCCTCATTCTTCTATGCTCCAAGGAATAAAGTCCCAACCTGTTCAATCTTTCCCTGTAACTCAACTCCTGAAGACCTGGCAGCATCCTAGTAAATCTCTGCACTCTTTCAATCTCTCCAACCTCTCCATGGATACCTCATGTCTGAACTTTCTGAACTAACCTCCTATGTGGGACCTTGTCAAAGGCCTTACTACAGTTTATGTAGACAACATCCACAGCCTTTCCTTCACCTATTAGTTGGTAACCTCCTCGAAAAACTCTTTGAGATTCATTAAACACGATCTACCATGCACAAAGCCATATTGACTATCCTTAATCAGCCCTTGGCTGTCCAAATGCTTGTAAATCCGATCTCTCAGAACATCCTCCAATAATTTACATACTACTGATGTCAGGCTCACTGGCCTTTAGTTACCTGGTTTTCTATTGGAGCCTTTTTTAAACAACGGAATAACAAGAGCTACCCTCCAATCCTCCGGCACTGCACCCGTGGCTGAGGACATTTTAAATATTTCTGTCAGGGCCCCTGCAATTTCTACTCTAGTCTCTCTCAAGGTCTGAGGAAATATCAAGTCAGGCCCGGGGGATTTATCTACCTTTATGCGCTGTAAGGCAGCAAGCACCTCCTCCTCTTTAATCTACAAATGTTCCATGACACTACTGCTTGTTTCCCTTCCTTCCATATACACTATGCCAGTTTCCTGAGTAAATACCGATGCAAAAATACTGTTTAAGATCTCCCCCATCTCGTAAGGCTCCACACATTGACGACCACTCTGATCTTCTAGGAGACCAATTTTGTCCCTTACTATCCTTTTACTCTTAATATACTTGTAGAAACCCTTCAGGTTTTCCTTCACATTATCTGCCAAAGCCACCTCATGTCCTTTTTTTCCTTCCTAATTTCCTTCTTTAGTATTTTCTTAGGTTTTCTATACTCTTTAAGTAACTCATTTGCTCTTTGTTGCCTCTACCTGCTATACACTTCTCTCTTTTTCTTAACCAGATCACCAATATCCCTGGAAAACCAAGGTTCCCTATGCCTGTTAACTTTGTCTTTAATCCTGGCAGGAAAATGCAAACTCTGCACTCTCAAAATTTTACATTTGGAGGCCTTGCACTTACTGAACACATCCTTGTCAGGAAAAAAATACTTACCCCAATCCACTCTTTCTAGATCCTTTTTCATTTCCACAAAATTGGCCCTTCTCCAATTTAGAACCTTAACTCAAGGACCAGACCCATCCTTATCCATAATTAACTTGAAACTAATGACATTATGGTCACTGGACCCAAAATGCCCGCCTACACATACTTCTGTCACCTGACCTGTCTGGTTTCCTAATAGGAAATCAAGTATTGCATCCTCTCTCATAAGTACCTCTATATTATTATTTAGAAAACTTTCCTGAAAACATTTCACAAACTCTAGCCCTATTACAGTTTGGGAGTCCCAGTCACTATGTGGAAAGTTAAAATCCCCGACTATTACAACTTCCTGTTTCTTACATCGGTCTATCTTTATATGGAATTGCTCCTCCAATTCTCTCTGACTATTGATAGATAGATAGATAGATAGATAGATAGATAGATAGATAGATAGATAGATACTTTATTCATCCCCATGGGGAAATTCAACATTTTTTCCAATGTCCCATACACTTGTTGTAGCAAAACTAATTACATACAATACTTAACTCAGTAAAAAATATGATATGCATTTAAATCACTCTCTCAAAAAGTATTAATAATAGCTTTTAAAAAGTTCTTAAGTAGTTTACTTAAATACATTAAATACAATCAACCCCGGCACTTTAACATATCTTACTCCTGGCGGTGGAATTGTAAAGCCGAATGGCATTGGGGAGTATTGACTTCTTCATCCTGTCTGAGGAGCATTGCATCGATAGCAACCTGTCGCTGAAACTGCTTCTCTGTCTCTGGATGGTGCTATATAGAGGATGTTCAGGGTTTTCCATAATTGACCGGAGCCTACTCAGCGCCCTTCGCTCAGCTACCGATGTTATACTCTCCAGTACTTTGCCCACGACAGAGCCCGCCTTCCTTACCAGCTTATTAAGACGTGAGGCGTCCCTCTTCTTAATGCTGCCTCCCCAACACGCCACCACAAAGAAGAGGGCGCTCTCCACAACTGACCTATAGAACATCTTCAGCATCTCACTACAGACATTGAATGACGCCAACCTTCTAAGGAAGTACTGTCGACTCTGTGCCTTCCTGCACAAGGCATCTGTGTTGGCAGTCCAGTCTAGCTTCTCGTCTAACTGTACTCCCAGATACTTGTAGGTCTTAACCTGCTCCACACATTCTCCATTAATGATCAATGGCTCCATATGAGGGCTAGATCTCCTAAAGTCCACCACCATCTCCTTGGTCTTGGTGATATTGAGACGCAGGTAGTTTGAGTTGCACCATATCACAAAGTCCTGTATCAGTTTCCTATACTCCTCCTCCTGTCCATTCCTGACACACCCCACTATGGCCGTGTCATCAGCGAACTTCCGCACATGGCAGGACTCTGAGTTATATTGGAAGTCTGATGTGTACAGAGTGAACAGGACCGGAGAGAGCACGGTCCCCTGCGGCGCTCATGTGCTGCTGACCACCGTGACAGACCTACAGTCTCCCAACCGCACATACTGAGGTCTATCTGTCAAGTAGTCCACTATCCAAGCCACCATGTGAGAGTCTACTCTCATCTCCGTTAGTTTGTGCCTTAAGATCTTGGGCTGGATGGTGTTAAAGGCACTAGAGAAGTCCAGGAATGTAATCCTCACAGCACCACTGACCCCATCTAGGTGAGAGAGGGATTTGTGCAGCAAATACGTGATAGCATCCTCCACTCCCACCTTCTCCTTATACGCAAACTGAAGAGGATCCCGGGCGTGCCTGGTTTGTGGCCTCAGATTCTGTATTATCAGCCGCTCCATGGTCTTCATCACGTGCGACGTCAAGGCAACAGGTCTGAAGTCATTCAACTCCTTTGGTTGTGGTTTCTTCGGTACCGGGACAATACAGGATGTTTTCCATTGTCTGGGTACTCTTCTCTGCTCCAGGCTCATGTTGAAGATGCGCTGTAGTGGTTCTCCCAGCTCAGTCGCACAGACCCTCAGTAATCGTGGGGAAACTCCATCCGGTCCCGCCGCCTTGCTGGTACAGATCTTCCTCAGTTGACCTTCCACCTGTGCAGCCGTAATCCTGGGCGTGGGCAAGGTCTCCTGTGAGTGGCTATTTTCCTGTGAGGGAAGTAAGCCTGGTGTGGAGTTCTGCGGTGAGGATGAGATTGTGCTGTCGAACCTATTGAAGAAGTTGTTCAGCTGGTTCGCTTTCTCCACATCTCCACTTATGTTTGCCCCCCGCTTTGCACCGCATCCGGTGATGATCTTCATCCCATCCCACACCTCCTTCATGCTTTTTTTCTGCAGCTTTTGTTCTAGCTTCCTCCTATACTGCTCCTTTGCCCCCCTTATCTGTACTCTGAGTTCCTTCTGAACTCTTTTAAGCTCCAACCGATCACCATCTTTAAAGGCCCTCTTCTTCTGGTTTAGGAGGCCTTTGATGTGACCAGTGATCCAGGGCTTATTATTGGGATAGCAGCGAACAGTTCTAACAGGAACAACGGCATCCACACAAAAGTTAATATAGTCCGTTGTGCATTCAGTGACCTCCTCAACGCCCCCACAGAGCACCCCTTGCAGTACATCCCAGTTAGTAGTACTGAAGCAGTCTCTCAGGGCCTGTTCAGCTTCAGGAGTCCACTTTCTAAAAGAGCGTACGGTCTATAATACACCCCTATTAGTGTGGTCACACCTTTCCTGTTCCTCAGCTCCACCCATATGACCTCTGTAGACAAGCCCTCCGGGCTGTCCTGCACAGCTGTGATATTTTCCCTGACTAGTAATGCCAGTCCTCCCCCTTTCATCCCTCCCCCTCTATAATGTCTGAAACAACGAATATTTCTATCATGTATAAACCTTAGGTGGGAGGTTATCTTTTTGTATTAATGTATTAAAAATAAATTATAAATTCTACCAATGAGAATTACAAATTCTCTTACTGAAGGATTCATATTTAAAATAGTATCCAACAAATCAGATTCTTGCATATATGGGAACTTAGATAATTATGTTTTGTAAAAAAATGTCTAACCTGAAGATATTGCAGTAAGTGTGTATGAGAGAGAGAATATTTGCTAATTAACTATCAGTGTTTAATTCAATTTAAAATTGTTCACTGTTACTATTTAACAAAGGAGAGACTATCCAAAATATTTCCTAACATAGACAATTATTGCGATAGGTGTAAAACTGAAGTGGCCACTTTTTCACATATGTTCTGGTCATGTTCTTCATCAAAATGTTTTTGGAAATCTTTATTTTCTACAATTTCTAAAGCTGTGAAAATTAATTTACAACCTAAAGTACAAACCTTTGATTTCTGTCTATACATGGAGTCCTCGCATGGCCTTTATCCTCCTCCACCTCACTATCTGCTCTAACACTCTGGTTCCCCTCCCTCTGCAAATCTTTTTTACCCCCCCCCCCCACCCACACGAGCAGCACTGGCAAATCTATATTAATAGGCTTGCACTTGATTTTAAATTATATGATTAATATCTTGAGGAAGTGTCAGTGGTAAGATTTCTCAGTATGTGGATGGATAATAAGCTGACGTGGAAGCACCTATCAGTAAAATAATTGATAAATGTAAAGGAGCTTTAAATCTCCTCAAATATCTATGTGGGTATTCTTGGTTGCAACTTGAAAATCTTTGTTGACCAATTATATTTGTTTAATTGGATCTGTTCTTGATTATGTCTGTGTGGCTTATGGATCAGCTTCATCTTCAAATTAAAAATGTTTGTATGTGATACAATTACAGACTTTAAGATTGTTTTCTGGTGCGGTAATGTTGTCTCCTGTTTTGGCTTTACTGATTGCAATGGGACAATTGCCCTCAAAGTAACAGAGGTTCAAGTTGATGTCAACATACTAGATTAATTTGCAGGGGCAAAGAAATGATCATCTTCTTAAAGCTGTGCTGGCAGACGGTTGGGGACATCACATGAAGAGTGTTTTTTGTTCTGAGTAGCTGGGTTCTTATCACGCTGGGAATACGGGTGTATTTGATGATACAATATGTCCCACTGTAGCTTTCACTGTAACCACACCTTGTTTTTTCCAATGACTTCAGTTGATTTTATGTTACACGATCGGATTCGGTTCTGCCTGAGAGTCTGTTGGTTCATCAGTATATTAATGAAAGTTATTATCATACAGTAACCATTTTTACAGATGAATCAAAAGATAAGTTAACTGGGGATGTTGGTGTGGCTGTTTTTGTGTGCCTGAATTGCAGGTAATGATAAAGAAATGACTTATGTCATCTATCAGCATAGAAAGAAGAATTCTTTGCCAACAGTTTAGGCTTACAGTGGGTGGAGGAAATTGGTCCTTATAATTTGCTCATAATACATTTCGGTTTTGATGAGTCTTAAACAGGTCATTCTGGCAGTAGGTCAGATTGACTGTTGAAAACTCCTCAAATGGTATTTCATATATAAAGTTTGATTTATATGTCTGCACATTATGGGACCTGCACATCACACTGTTGAGGGAAATGATGGGGTTGACTGTTTAGCACCAAAAGCTGTTAAATGTTAAGCTGTGGATATAGACCTTCAACTTATCAAATTAGAAGCTAAAGGGTTGGTAGTGTTAAGAATTAGGGGCTTATGGCAAGACGTAGGATAATGGACATAAGGACATTAGGTTTATAGAAGAAGGGCTTAAAACAAGGGAAGGTATGATATTGACATGACATAGAAATGCCCACACTATGCTTAATTATGCCTTGTATCTAATTGGAAAACTTCATTCTGTGTCGTGTACATTTTGTCATTATAAAACTGTCAAAACACATACTATTTCAATGTGAAGCGTACAAGGCTGAAGAAAAATCAAATGCAGCCTTCAGTACAATCTTTGCGAGGGTAGATAGTTTTCAAATAAAAACTTTATTAAATTATGGGACTGACTTTAAATTATTTCACAGTTTGAGCTGGAAAAGGCATGTAACAATTGTGTTAAACCTAAGGAAATGATATATAAGGTAGCAAAGGTGAGTGGGATGTTGGATTCTTGGGATGATCTTAAAATCCAACAAAAGGCAACGAAAAAAGCCAGAAGAATGGTAAAGACGAAATATGAGGGCAAACTGGCCAATAATATAAATCAGGATACTAAAAGTTTAGTTTTCAGTTACATGAAGAGTGAAAGGGAGATGAGAGTTGATACTGGACCACTGGAAAATGATGCTGGTGAAGTAGTAATGGGGGACAACGAAATGGCAGATGAACTTAATGAACAATCTTCACTGTCTTTTCCGGTCAGCACCGCCCCCACTTGTCCCGTTTAACCTGTCGAAGTGCGGGTGGACTTTAGGACCCAGCTACTGCTGAATCCCTGGTGTTTCTGTTTGGTTGACGGATGTGGTGAATGGGTTAAAATTAATTGATTGATAATTCTCATCTCGTGTTTATTTCACTCCATAGAACCATAGAACACTACAACACAGAAAACAGGCCATTTGGCGCTTCTAGTCGGTGCTGAAACTTTATTCCGCTCGTCCCATTGACCTGCACCCAGTCCATAACCCTCCAAACCTCTCCCATCCATGTATCTATCCAATTTATTCTTAAAACTTAAGAGTGAGCCCGCATTTACCACGTCAGATGGCAGCTCGTTCCACACTCCCAATACTCTCTGAGTGAAGAAGTTCCTCCTCATGTTCCCCCTAAACCTTTCCCCTTTCACCCTAAAACCATGTCCTCTCGTATGTATCTGTCCTAATCTAAATGGAAAGAACCTACTCGCATTTTCTGTCTATACCCCCCATAATTTTGTAAACCTCTATCAAATCCCCCCTCATTCTTCTACGCTTCAAGGAATAAAGTCCTAACCTGTTCAATCTTTCCCTGTAACTCAACTCCTGAAGACCTGGAAACATCCTAGTAAATCTCTGCACTCTTTCAATCTCTCCAACCTCTCCATGGATACCTCATGTCTGAACTTTCTGAACTAACCTCCCATGTGGGACCTTGTCAAAGGCCTTACTAAAGTTCATGTAGACAACATCCACAGCTTTTCCTTCACCTACTTTGTTGGTAACCTCCTCGAAAAACTCTTCAACATTCATTAAACACGATCTACCACGCACAAAGCCATACTGACTATCCTTAATCAGCCCTTGGCTGTCCAAATACTTGTAAATCCGATCTCCCTGAACATCTTACAATAATTTACATACTACTGATGTCAGGCTCACTGGCCTGTAATTACCTGGTTTACAATTGGAGCATTTTTTAAACAACGGAATAACAAGAGCTACCCTCCAATCCTCCGGCACTGCACCCGTGGCTGAGGACATTTTAAATATTTCTGTCAGGGCCCCTGCAATTTCTACTCTAGTCTCTCTCAAGGTCCGAGAAAATATCAAGTCAGGCCCGGGGGATTCATCTACCTATATTCGCTGTAAGGCAGCAAGCACCTCCTCCTCTTTAATCTACAAATGATCCATGACACTACTGCTTGTTTCCCTTCCTTCCATATACACTATGCCAGTTTCCGGAGTAAATACTGATACAAAAAAAAACTGTTTAAGATCTCCCCCATCTCGTAAGGCTCAACACATAGACGACCACTCTGATCACAATTTTGTCCCTTAGTATCCTTTTACTCTTAATATACTTGTAGAATCCCTTCAGGTTTTCCTTCACATTATCTGCCAAAGCCACCTCATGTCTTTTTTTTCCTTCCTGATTTCCTCCTGTAGTATTTTCCTACGTTTTCTATACTCTTTAAGTAACTCATTTGCTCTTTGTTGCCACTACCTGCTATACACTTCTCTCTTTTTCTTAACCAGATCGCCAATATCCCTTGAAAACCGAGGTTCCCTTTGCCTGTCAACTTTGTCTTTAATCCTGACAGGAAAATGCAAACTCTGCACCCTCAAAATTTCACATTTGGAGGCCTTCCACTTACTGAACACATCCTTGTCAGGAAAAAAAAACATCCCAATCCACTCTTCCTAGATCCTTTTTCATTTCCACAAAATTAGCCCTTCTGCTATTTAGAACCTCAACTCGAGGACCAGACCTATCCTTATCCATAATTAACTTGAAACTGATGACATTATGGTCACTGGACCCAAAATGTTCGCCCACACATACTTCTGTCACCTGACTGTTTGGTTTCCTAATAGGAGATCAAGTATTGCATCCTCTGTCGTAGGTACCTCTATATATTGATTTAGAAAACTTTCCTGAAAACATTTCACAAACTCCAAGCCATCTCGCCCTATTACAGTTTGGGAGACCCAGTCAATATGTGGAAAGTTAAAATCCCCTACTATTAAAACTCCTGTTTCTTACATCGGTCTACTATCTTTATACAGATTTGCTCCTCCAATTCTCTCTGACTATTGGGCGGTCTATAATACACCCCTATTAGTGTGGTCACACCTTTCCCGTTCCTCAGCTCCACCCATATGGCCTCTGTAGACAAGCCCTCCGGTTTGTCCTGTCTACGCACAGCTGTGATATTTTCCCTGACTAGTAATGCCACTCCTCCCCCTTTCATCCCTCCCCCTCTATCATGTCTGAAACAACGAATATTTCTATCATGTATAAACCTTAGGTGGGAGGTTATCTTTTTGTATTAATGTATTAAAAATAAATTTTAAATTCTACCAATGGAACCTCTTACTGAAGGATTCATATTCAAAACAGTATCCAACAAATCAGATTCTTGCATATATGGGAACTTAATCACTAAAGATTAAACAAGTTTGGGAGAGGGAACTTAATATGAGCTTTGTTAATGAAGATGGTCAATTCTTCTTTAATACATGCCAATCAATGTTTAATTCAATTTAAAATTGTTCACTGTTACTATTTAACAAAGGAGAGACTATCCAAAATATTTCCTAACATGGACAATTATTGCGATAGGTATAAAACTGAAGTAGCCGCTTTTTCACATATGTTCTGGTCATGTTCTTCATCAAAATCTTTTTAAAACTCTTTATTTTCTACAATTTCTAAAGCTCTGAAAATTAATTTACAACGTAATGTACAAACCTTTGATTTCTGTCTATACATGCAGTCCTCGCATGACCTTTATCCTCCTCCACCTCACTATCTGCTCTTGTCGTGGTTTTTCGTGCCTTACAAATGACCAGGAGACGCAGAAGATTCTTCAAGAAGGGTTAAACTTTAATTTGCAAATCAAAGCTGAGACAGTCATTGAGCTAGTCGCTGATCCTCGTACACAGCAGCTTTTAAAGCAATCTCTAGTTGCATTTTACACGTGCTGCACGTACATTGTGCATAGCAAATAATAAACTCAGAACTGAGCAATGTTCTAATCCACATTTCTTTAGTTCTTTAGCTACCTCTCATTAACACACCATTGTCTTCCACATTTTTAAGATCTCGGTCTCCTACCAAATTGAATACATGCATAGAAAATAATAAACTCAGAACTGAGCAATGTTCTAATCTACATCTCTTAGCTACCTTTCTTTAACACACCATTGTCATCTTCAGACTGCAGTCTCCTACCAAATTGGGTACATGCATAGCAAATAGGAAAACTCAGAACTGAGCAATGTTCTAATCTACATTTCTTTAGCTCTTTAGTTACCTCTACATTTCTAAGATTTCATTCTACTAAATTGAGTACATTCATAGCAAATAACTGACTTCATAGTTAAAGTTTATACTTTTATACTCCAATATATCCCCCCTTTGAGACCCAGAGGGTCTCACACAGAGAAAGAAGACGAAGAGTCTGCGCACAAAAGCCCCAATAAACTCAAGCACTTATTCCCAAATCTCGGGTTAAGCTATAATTTTCTGCGCCAAGACCTCAAAGTATTCTCTCCCTGTTACCCTGGGCCGCTGAGCCAAAAACCTGTCCCTATGTATCTGAGACAGGGAAAAAGACTCAGAAGCCCTTACAATCTACTCCCACACTGTCGTCTCCTGTTCATCCTGCAGGTGTTGTAGGCTGTAACGATACATGTTCGGTGTTTCTTTCTCCACTAAGCTTGCTTCAGTAATTGCCGTGAGCATCGGAAATTGTTTGGTTGCCGCATGCACTACAAGAGATTTGAGACAAGGAAGAAAACAGCACAGCAGAAGCGCACAGCTCAACAATATAATACTAATAGTTATTGCTATTTTAGTCAGCCATGCTCCCCATCCTCCGAGTCTACTTTCTAACCAATCAAAGAACTGATGTCCGAACCCTGCATTCTGTTTGACCTCCGTCCGCAGATTCTTTAACTTATTCATTGCTCTGGTGAAAGACCTTTCTGGGCTAGTATTGTTCGGTATGAACGTGCAGCATTGTTCTCCAAACATTACACACACACCCCCTTTCTCTGCCAAAAGCCAATCCAGTACCTGTCTGTGTTGCCACGCCACCCTGCTAGTTGCATCTAGCTGTTGCCCTAAGGCCTCCAGTGCATCATCGGTGTAGTTGATGAACCTCTGCTGATTATAGTATATATAGTTTATCCATTCAACATTTTTGCTTACCCCTATCACAGGTATGATAGCTTCCCAGCCTGCAGCAATCTCATTTCGTACCTTGAATTCGTTAGGTATACCTCTTGGCTGCCCTATACTGTCAATCCGGATTGTCGGATCCGGGTCATATTTTCTCTTCTGCCGTAGCAGAGTCCGCTGCTCAGGGAAGTTAGCATTGGACTGTACTTCAGGGGACATTATAACTTCCTGAAGCAGCATGACACGCGTCCATGTTCCTGCCAACCTGAGGGGGAGCGTAGATCTCAGACCTCCTTCCTGTCCACACAGCCACCAAGTGTCTGCTAATGGGATAGTCTGAGACTCCATTGCACCCTCAGGAGGAGGGGAACCCGTCAAGTGTATTTTACCTGGGGTTACATCCCATGTCTGAGTGCAGTTGCCTCGGAAATGGCCAACTGGGTGAGTGCCCACCCGCATGAAACATTCAGAATACAGATGGTCCTGCATTATAAGCTGTTGTAGTGTAGGTGTCTGGCTTCTTTTGTTTATAGCCCAGGGTCTGCTATAATTACAGTGATAGGCAAGCTTGTTTTGGTCAAACTGCGAGGACGCCTGATATAGCATACACCAATATGGGCACATTGGTGCATTGTTCATACAGTTTTGATAGCAGGAATCTGCTTTAACGCAAATCCTCATGACACAAGCCCTACCCGGACCTGGACACTGTCGTTCGCATTGTTCCCTGTGCTCTCTTCGCCACCGCGTGGAAGTGGAGGAGTTATAAGGCATGGGAACTACATGCTGAGTGAGGCTTTCCCTTGAGCACAGGTAACAATTTTGTCTCTTCATCATTCCTGCCGTGTAAGCTGCCCATTGATACCACTGATTAGTACGTGTCTTTAACCATGGCGAGGAGGTAAGTGTTGTGCTCCTCTTACTTCTTTTCTGCAGGTTACCAGTCCCATTCCATATCTGCCCCACTAATGGTACCCAAGTCTGCACTACTAGAGTATGTGGGTGCTTTGTCCCCGGGGGCACAACTGGTCGTTCCCAGCTCATCCCATTATCTGGAGAAGCCCTATTATCCACCACCACATCCTGAGGGTCTTGAGGCCCATCCTCAGAATCAAAAATTTCCCTTACTAATTGATCAAACTCCTGCGGTGCAGTGTCAGCTTCTTGTTCCCCCTGTCTGTCTCCTGCTAGTTGCTCTTCCGCATCACTTACCTCGGACACTTCACCTGATTGCCCTTGCAGAACTGCCCTCGTGCAATGGTTCAGGTGGTACCAGGTGGAGCGTCCTTCTACCTGAACTGCGGTGGGTGATGCCTTAGTCACCGTAAAGGGTCCCTCCCTTCTTGGCTCGTTCCACTTTCTCCGAAAAACTCGCAGGTAAACCTGGTCTCCTGGTTTAATCCGTCCTTCCCCTTGTACGGTCTCCGGCTCTTTCTGTTTTTCCTGGGCATAAATAGACCTATGTATCATAGTTAGCTGCTGCATGTATTATTTCAATTCTATTTCCAATTGTTCCAAGCTAGGTCCCTTATACCGCCCTCTCCACTGGGGCACTGGCATGGGCCTCCCAGTGAGCATCTCATGCGGTGTCAGGCATGTTATTCGATTAGTTTGCATGCGGTAACTCATCAATGCTAACGGTAAAGCATCGACCCAATTAAGTTTAGTGTCTGCACAAATTTTGTTTAGTTTGGCTTTCAGGGTTCCATTAATTCTCTCTACCATGCCCTGCGACTGAGGGTGGTATACACATCCAAACCTTTGCTTTATCCTCAGCGCCTGTAGTACCAGTTTGACCACTTTCTAGATAAAAGCTGAACCACTGTCTGAGCTAACTTCTGTAAGGTATTCCAAACCTTGGGATCACTGCATTTGTCAGGAATTTAACCACTGTCTTTATCATGTCTACGTAATCGATCACTAAATGTTTAAATGGTCCTTCAGGTACAGGAATGTGACCTATTGGGGTTGTAATTCCCTTCCGAACATTATTTTGTGCGCATACCTCGCACTGTGACAAGACAAAGTCCACTGAAGCCTGTAAATAAGGTGACCAAAAACCATCCTTCTTTATTTCCCTTATCACTTCCCCCCTTGCACAATGGTCCATCCCATGCGCTTCTGAAATCAGAAACGTCAGTAGAGGGGTGGGCGCTACCAACAAACCGTCTTCCGTGCTCCACAAGCCTTCCGGGTTCTGCTTGGCCCCCCATTTTCTCCACATTGTCTGTTCTGCCAAAGTTGCCTTGCCTTGTATTTCAATTAGGTCCTCCACGTCAGGTTCTGGAGTTAGGCTTACCTGGGGGGCAATGACGGCTGACGTACATCCAGACTCTTTTCTAGCTGCCTCGTCTGCAGCTTGATTTCCCTTTGTTATTACATCGTTTCCCTTTTTATGTGCCTGGCGTTTTACTATAGCCAATGCTTTAGGTTTCATTATGGCTTTTATCAAGTCTAGAATTTGCTGACAATGTTGTATGGGATCTCCGCTACTTTTTTTAAAACCTCGCTGCTTCCACACTGCCCCGAACAAATGGCATACTCCATGAGCATATGCTGAATCAGTATAGATGTCTACTTTCTCACCTTCCATCATTTCACACGCAGCTGTCAGGGCTTTGAGTTCTGCTAGTTGGGCGGAACACGGTTGGGGACAGGACTCCATCCTAATAATCTTATAGCTCGACTGATCCTGCTGCACCACTGAGAATCCTGCGTGATTTCCATCATAATCCCTATAACAAGAGCCATCTACGAACAGAACCTTTTTATCTATATCCTCTAGTGGTTCTGACCGTAAATCTGCTCTTAATTTGGCAAATGCCATCGTCTTCCCTACACAATCATGGGGTTCTCCTTTATAGTCTAAAGGGACAAAATCGGCTTTATTACTGGTAGTGCATCTCTGTATAGTTATGTCAGGAAATGTCAATAGCATCTGATACGCTGCTATCCTGGCTGGCGTCAGCACAAATTTCCCTCTTTCCAGCAGTTCTGCTACTTTGTGGTGTGTGTACAGAGTTACAGGATAGCCCAGGGTTACCGATGATGCCTTTTCATATGCATAGTACAGCGCCGCCAATCCCTGATAACAGGGTGGGTACCCCTGAGCCACTTCATCTAGTCTCGTACTGTAGTATGCTATCGGCTGCTTTGCTTTTCCTGTGCCTGTCTCTTGTGTTAGAACCGCTGTAACATAACCCTCCTGTCGATTGGATACATACAAATAAAAAACCTTCTCGTAGTCAGGCAAAGCTAATGCTGGTGCTGACTGCAATTCCTGCTTAATAGTACTGAAAGCTATCTCCGCTTCTCCCTTCCACTGTAAGCCGTCCTTTAAATTTGTATGTCCTGCTTCTTTCCTTATCGTTCTTAAAGGTGCCACAATCTCAACATATTCTCCTATCCAATCTGCGCTGTACCCTGCCATTCCCAAAAATGTCATCATCTGCCCTACAGTCTGGGGTTTTGGGGCCTTAGCTATTGCCTCAATCTGATCTGGTGCTATCGCCTTCACTCCCTTGGATATTACCCTGCCTAAGTACTCCACTTGCTGTGTGCAGAATTGCAGTTTCTTTTTGGATACTTTATGTCCTCCGTGCGGTAGCTTCTCTAACAGAGTTATAGTGTCCTGCTTACACTGTTCCTCGCTGTGGGAGCAAATCAACAGGTCATCCACATATTGTAACAATGTACTTTCCAATGGCATGCCCTCTAGATCTGCCTTCAATACCTGATTAAAAATGTGTGATGAATGTTTAAATCCTTGCGGCATTCTGGTATAGGTATACTGAGCACCTCTGTAGGTAAATGCAAACAAATACTGACATTGCTCAGCCAGAGGAATGCTGAAGAAAGCCGAACACAAATCGATCACTGAAAAGTAACTTGCTTCTGGTGGAACATTAGTCAAAAGCGTGTGTGGGTTGGGGACTACCGCTGGCCAGTCCTCTACCACATCATTTACCGCTCGCAAGTCATGCACCAATCTCCACTTAGATTTATCTGCTTTTAAGACCGGCAACAACGGGGTATTGCATGGACTGTTTGTTCTTTTAAGCACTCCTATTTCAAGCAACCCCTGCACTGTCGACGCTATTCCCTATTCTGCTTCTGGTCTTAGTGGGTATTGTGGTCTCCTGGGTGGAATTGCTCCCATTTTCAGCCTTATTTCCACCGGACTAGCTGTTTCTATTTTCCCTACGTCCGTGTCATGCTGTGACCACAGAATAGACAGCAACTCATCTAACCTTTTATCTTTCTGCTGGCCTCTTTCCTTTCCCAGCAAGGGCAGGTGTGGTTGGGGAGTTATTTCGACCTCTCTCACTGTCCCTACCATATCTACACTTACCATTATTTTAATACAATTGCTGTCTTCTGATATCCACACCTCTGGCGTGATTTTCCTCCACACTGTTACGGTTTCAGCACTCTTAACTAAAGGTCCTAAGTCTTTAGACTGATATCCCTTATTTATCAACAACGTTACGTGGGGCGCAGCCTCCGGTATCCTGTACCATGTTTCTAAAAAGGTGTTCCACATAACTTGTAAAGCTGCCCCTTGCTTTCCAATTATCACAGCCTCCCCCTTCCAGGTGCTGCTGGGTACATGCCTCTAGGTGCCATTTCTCCTCTAACTCCCTGTTCTGAGTCTCGTCAAAAATCACTGTACAATGTAGCTCAGATTTGGGCATTACAGCCCTGGGTAATATAGCCTGCACGTCCTTTTTCCATTTTTCCCAGGTTTCCTGAATCTGGTCTGCGATGTCTCCTAACCAAAAGACATTAGCCTTCTTGTCTTCTCGCACTATCAATTGAGCCCCTGCTCCTTTCACACTCAGCCCATTTCTGGTGCATTCTAATTTTAATTCCAGTTTCAACAAGGCATCTCTGCCTAACAAATTAATCGGAGTTCTTTTAAATACTAGCAACGGCAAAACAATTTCTTTATTTCCCATTCTCAACCGCACTGGAGCCGTGTACTGTGTCAATTGTGTTTTCCCCGAGAACCCTACCGTCTTAATAAACTTTCCTGACATGGGAAGGTGAAGGGCATACCGTGGCTGTACGCAAGTGTACGTGGTTCCAGTATCTATCATCATTGGTGTCAGTTGCCCTTCTAACATAACCTGAACAATGGGTTCCTCACCTGCCTCCCCTTTGCCCATAGCTTCTCTGTCCCCCTCCTTGGAACTTCCAGTCCTGTCTGGGCTGTTTGAATTTAGTCTGTTCCTGATAGGGCATTTGTGGGAATGCTCCCTCAAAGACAATTATTGGCATGGGGTTTTCCAGCCCTTGTCTTACAGTATGATCGGTCCCTCCATATAGCAGTGCTTTGTCCAGTTCGATGGCTGTACTGGCAGCATCTTTTTGTTTTTCTCTTTTTCCTTCTTTTTGAGTTCTTCGAGCTGCATTTGTATTAACTTTCTTTGCATCTCTTCCTGCTGCTCAGTCAACCTTTGTTTGTCTTTCCGGTATTTCTCAACCGCATGGACTACGTGGTCTCTAAATTCTTGTGGGGTCTTTGACGTTAGCCCAACCACGTCCTCCAGTTTGGATTTTACTTGTAGTGGCATTGCATCCAAAATGCTATGTCGGAACAGTGTGGTCATAAATAAGCTATTCTCCACCTCTTGCTCAGTCTCCAGTCTCCACCTTTTCAACTGGTTTTCTACGTAGGCTGCTGGGTTTTCAGTGTCTCCCAGTGGATCCCCTTTTAAGGCTTTGGGTGGATAAAGCTTTCTGAGTGCCTCACTCTGTCAAACCCATCTCCTTCAGTTCTCGGGTCGTTCGAGTTTACTATGCCAGCCATTTCCATTAGTTCGTTAAATTGGGAGGTTCCCATCAACCTTATCAACAGTGCCTTCAAATCTCCCATAGCCAATAATCGTCCCGCTGTTTCTTCTTCAAAGACTCTAATCCATTTCCCTGCTCCTTCATGTAAATTGGGCAGAGTGTTTTTCAGCCCTTCTAGGTCCTGGGATCCCCAAGGGATATACTGCTCTTGTCCTGATCCTTTAACTAACAACGGCATTATTCTTCCTCCTCCTTCCCACTTGCCCTGGCTTTCCTCCTCACCTGACTCCCCATCTGTCTCAGGGTATGTCTTTACTGCCTCCCACACAAATGTCTCCGGGGTTCTGCTCTTCCCTCGGTCTCCCTTTGGAGTCCTTCCTTTCTGTCTTGATTCAATACTTGGTTGGCCCCTGGAATATTTTTCGCATCTCTCCTGACAATCCCCTTTTAGTAACTTATCTGGCTCTCTCTCTACTTCCGCAATCGCTCCCCTACTGCCTCTTTCTTTCCTTCCAGGGTTCTGCCTCCTACCTCTTCCCCACAAATTCTCACATCCTCTCTCTCTCCACTTAACTCTTGCTCCTCCAATGAGTCACCTTTCCTAGTCTGTTTATTTCTATGGTATAATCGATACTCCTCATATTCCTTTTCCTCTCTCAAATATTTCATCCGTTCAATCTGTTCTTGCATTTCTCTCTGTACCTGTTCTATCTTTATCCTTTCTGCCTGCATCTCCTGCCATATCGCCGCTTTTTCCTTCTCATATTGTTTTTTCTCCTCCTTATTATCCCAAACCTGTACTTCTCCCTGCATGTTTACTGTTCCCGTCAGCAGGGGGCACTGCTTAGGGGTTCCTTCCTCATTATAGGGAGGGGGTTTTTCTGTTTCTTTCGCATCCGGGTACGGAGCTGAAGCCAGCTTCTCATCGTACCCTTCTTTCTCTTTAACAGGCTGTTTCTCCAGCACCTTAAGTGTCTTCCTCGCTTGTAATCAATATTCTACCTGTCCTCCTCAGCCTTTCTCCCTCCGTTCTGAAGGGTTTTAGCACTTCCATTTCTCGTTCTCTTTTTTGCTCTCTTTTCTTAGATTTACTTTTTGATTTGCACTTTTTAATTAGTCCCTCCATTTCTTCGCACAAACTTACATCAAATGTTCCTTCCATTGGCCACTTTGTGACCAGGTTTTTGGTTCTTTTTTCCCATTTTTCTGAAGTTTTTGTGATCTCATTTTGAAAAAATGGGAATTTTGTGCTCAGAATCTCTACTGCTGTTCCTTTACCTGTCATGTTATTCTCTCTTGTTAACGTATTTCAGAGATTCACAGTTTGTTTACTGGATAATATTATTTACTCTAATTCTACACCTAGTCTAACACCTCGCCCGGGCAGACCCTTATCTCTTAAGGCGGTAACCACGAGGACTTTCTACTCTAATCCTATTCTAACATCTCGCCCGGGCAGACCCTTATCTCTTAAGGCGGTAACCACGAGGACTTTCTACTCTAATTCTGTTCTAACACCTCGCCCGGGCAGACCCTTCTCTCTTAAGGCGGTAACCACGAGGACTTCCTACTCTAATTCTATTCTACTTTCCCTGCCCGTTCAGCCCTTCGTTCCATACGAAGCGGCACTCACAGGGATTTACCAACACCACGTGGACTTTTTCTTAACGTATTAACTTATTTGTACTTACCCTCACTGCAGTGTTCTTGAGCAATCCTCTGAGCCTCCTCCGTTAACCCCCAGTTCTGCCAGATTCTTTGGACCGGAGAGACCCTTTGGCAGTGGTTCCACACTTCTGAGACTCCAAGACCTCCCCAAAGCCAACAGAATTCTTAGTCCAAATTGTCGCAAAAAGCGCTTTCCTTTTGTTTGGGTGCACCCTTAATTCTGTTAGCCTTGCGGGGGTCCCTAGAGGACCGGGAAGCGTCCCCAATCTGCCGTTTCCTTTCCGCGGGTCTCTATCCGGTCCTGCCGCGGTCGCCAATTATGTCGTGGTTTTTCGTGCCTTACAAATGACCAGGAGACGCAGAAAATTCTTCAAGAAGGGTTAAACTTTAATTTGCAAATCACAGCTGAGACAGTCATTGAGCTAGTCGCTGATTGCCCACCGATCCTTGGACACAGCAGCTTTTAAAGCAATCTCCAGTTGCATTTTACACTGTGCATAGCAAATAATAAACTCAGAACTGAGCAATGCTCTAATCTACATTTCTTTAGTTCTTTAGCTACCTCTCATTAACACACCATTGTCTTCTACATTTTTTAAAAAAATTTTTTATTAGTTTTTCAAAACATTTTACAGAATTAAAAACCCCAAATCCCAATGAGGAGCATTAATACAGAGCAAGGTTAAGCATACATTAACAATATTCTACAGAGGAAGAGAATTTAACAAAAAAGTACCTAAATTAAAGACAAATGAGCTTATTGTCCTCCCCAAACCCCACAACACAAGAAAAAAAAACAATTCCAGACCAACCACCACACAATATAGAGAGTATAAGTCCGGACAGTCAAACTCCCAGACTGTGAATACACTTAGCAACAGAGGATAATAATGCCTGCTACCAGAAAAAAAAAGGGAGCTTAAAGCAAGGGACCGAAAAGAAAAAAAAAACCCTAGTCAAGAGGAACGTTATGAAAGTACTCGATAAAAGGCCCCCAGATCTTATGGAACTTTAAATCCGAATTGAGAACTGAATAATGATTTTTTCGAGGTCGAAGCAGGTCATAATGTCGTTAAGCCATTGCGCATGAGTGGGCGGGGCAACATCTCTCCATCTAAGGAGGATCAAGCGTCTCGCCAGGAGAGAGGGGCAAAGGATAGTATTCGGCATTTGGTCGGACCCAGACATAAATCTGTCTCGCCCCAAAAACCGAACAGAGCAATTAAGGGGTTAGGGTCTAGGTGCTGATTCAGAATACCCGATAGTGTAGTGAAGACATCTTTCCAGAATTTCTCCAAGCTAGGACAGAGCCAGTACATATGGATGCGAGAGGCCACGCCCCTCTTGCATTTATCACAGAGCGGACTAATGCCAGGGTAGAATCGAGATAGTTTAGATTTAGACATATTGGCTCTATGAACAATCTTAAACTGTAAGAGACAATGGCGAGCACAAAGAGAGGTTGAGTTAACCGATTTGAGAACTGAGTCCCAGCTCTCCTCGGATAAGGAGATATTTAAATCCTGCTCCCAGGCCATTTTAATTTTATCCACAGGGGCCCGTCGTAAGGCTGCTAGTTTATCTTGGATAATTGAAATTAAACCTTTACCTAGTGGATTAATGGAGAGAAATAGGTCCATAGCATTTTTCGTAGGCATTTCAGGAAAGTTAGGAATTAAAGGAGCAGGAAAGTGTCGGATTTGGAGATATCTGAAAAAGTGAGCGTTAGGCAGGTTGAACTTAACAGAGAGCTGTTGAAAAGAAGCGAAGCGGTTATCAATGAAGAAATCTTCAAAATGTCTAATGCCCTTCCTGTACCAAACATGGAATGCTGAATCGAACGTGGTAGGTAAAAAAAGGTGATTATGTGCGACAGGGCTAGAAATGGAAAACCCCTGGAAACCATAGCATTTCCTGAACTGAACCCATATACGCAAAGTGTGTCTAACCAGAGGACTAGCTATTGATCTGGGCAGACTGCTAGGGAGTGCAGAGCCAAGAAGTGCAGATATAGATACTTCTTTAGTGGAGCTCAACTCCATTGCCACCCAGTTAGTGCACTCAGGTTGACCGTGGAAGAAAGACCAGAAGGCAGCACGACGTATATTAGCTGCCCAGTAATATAAGCGAAAGTTAGGTAAAGCCATGCCACCCTCTTTTTTTAGATTTTTGGAGGTGGATTTTATTAATTCTAGAGCGCTTATTCTGCCACAGATATGACAAAATAATAGAGTCTAAGGAATCAAAAAAAGATTTAGGAATAATAATTGGGGTAGATTGAAATAAGTATAAAAATTTGGGGAGAACATACATTTTGACAACATTGATACGACCTACCAAGGACATAGATAGAGGTGACCATTGTACCAGACTCTGTTTTGTAGCATATGAAAGATTGACAAAGTTTTCACGAAAGAGACCTTTAAACTTCCTTGTGACTGTAATTCCAAGATAAGTAAATTGATTATGGACTACTTTAAAAGGGAGATCACGAAATATTAGTTCCTGTGCTTCTTTATTAATTGGGAAAAGTTCACTCTTATGTAAGTTGAGTTTATAGCCAGAGATCTGGCTAAACTGGTCAAGAAGTGAAAACATTAGAGGTAAGGATGTAGACGGATATGAGAGAAAGAGTAGTAAGTCATCAGCATAGAGAGAGACTTTATGCTCAACACCCCCTCTCCAAATCCCGGTCAGTTCAGGACATTTTCGAAATGCTATCGCCAGAGGTTCTATAGCCAAATCAAAGAGAAAGGGTCTTAAGGGGCATCCCTGACGGGTGCCACGTTTGAGATTGAATACTTGGGATTTCTGAAAGTTAGTTGGAACAGAAGCAGTAGGACACAGGTACAGCAATTGGATCCAAGAGATGAAACTTTGGCCGAGGTCAAATTTTTCTAAGACTGCAAAAAGGTAGTTCCACTCTATACGATCAAATGCTTTCTCCGCATCAAGGGAGATAACACATTCAGGAGTCCCAGTTGGAACTGAGTATAAAATATTAAATAGACGCCGAATGTTAAAAAAAAGGGAGACGGTTTTTAATAAAGCCTGTTTGGTCATCAGAGATAATGGAGGGAATAACGGTTTCTAATCTATGAGCCAACACTTTAGCTAAGATCTTTACATCAACATTGAGCAGAGAGATCGGCCTGTACGAGGAACACTCTGTTGGGTCTTTGCCCTTTTTTAAAAGAAGAATAATAGATGCCTCATTGAAAGAGGGTGGCAATTTGCCGTAGTTAAACGAGTCAGATAATACTGAAAGTAACTGAGGAGAAAGAAGTGAGGAGAATGATTTATAAAATTCCACAGGGAACCCATCAGGTCCAGGAGATTTCCCTGAGGGCAGTGCAGAAATTGCAGAAGATATTTCTTCTAGTGATATAGGCGCATTAAGTTTGGCTTTGAAATCGGATGAAAGTGAGGGGATATTCAGATTCTGTAAAAATTGATCCACAGAGATATTGTCATTCAGGGATTCAGAGGAATAAAGCCGAGAATAAAAATTTTTAAATGCGTCATTAATTTCTAAATGATCCGATGTAAAGTCTCCGTTCTCCTTCCGGATCTTTGTAATATGTTGTTTGGGTTTAGAACGCCTCAGCTGATTGGCTAGGAATTTACCAGACTTATCCCCATGAATGTAAAAGCGGCTCTTGCTTTCGAGAAGTTGGCGTTCGACAGGTTGAGTGGACAGAAGGTTAAATTTAGTTTGGAGTTCAACGCGCTTCTTGTATGTTTCAGGGTTCTTAGTTTGGGCATATAATTGATCCACATCTTTGATCTGGTTAATGAGGTCTGCTCGATTTGCACGGGATCTTCTATTGAGATTTGCTGTGTAGGAGATTATTTGACCCCTCAAATATGCTTTCATGGATCCCAGACAATCTGGGATGGCAATTCAGGTGATGTATTAGTGTTAAAATAGAATGTTATGATTGTCTATTTTTAATAAATCCAGTTTGATCCATATGTACTAATTTTGGTAAGCATTTAGATAATCTATTAGATAAGATTTTTGCTATTATTTTATAATCAGTATTTAATAAAGAAATCGGTCTATATGATGATGGCTTTAAAGGATTTCTATCTTTTTTTGGCAATACTATTAAAATGGTTGTCGAAAAAGGTTCTGGAAGTTTATGCGTTCTTTCCGCTTGGTGTATTAACTCCATAAGAGGAGGAATTAATAAATCTTTAAACTTTTTATAGAATTCAGGCGGAAAACCATCTTCTCCTGGAGATTTATTACTTTGAAGTGATCCTAGGGCTTCTTCGACCTCTTTCAATGTAAAAGGCATATCTAATCCCTTCTGTTCTTCCGTATTTAATTTTGGATGAGTTATTTGTGATAGAAACCTTTCTATCATGACATTGTCATTTTGTGATTCTGATTCGTACAACTCAGAGTAAAAATTCTTAAAAGCTTCATTAATTTCTAAAGGTTTATAAGTAATTTTATTTACTCTTGTTCGAATTGCATTTATTGTTTTGGAAGTCTGATCTGTTTTTAGCTGCCATGCAAGAACTTTATGTGATCTTTCACCTAGTTCATAATATCTTTGTTTAGTTCTCATAATTGCTTTTTCTGTTCGATATGTTTGGAACGTATTATATTGTAACTTCTTGTTAATAAGTTGTCTGCGTTTTTCTTCTGTCATATTTCTTTGGGATTCTTTTTCTAATTTTGTAATCTCTTTTTCCAATTGATCTATTTCTATCATATATTCCTTCTTAATTTTAGAAGTATAACTTATTATCTGACCTCTCAAGTATGCCTTCATTGCTTCCCACACTATAAATTGATCATCAACTGAATGTGAATTTATATCTAAAAAGAACTGAATCTGTTTTTTCATAAAATCACAAAAGTCTTGACGTTTTAATAATATTGAATTAAATCTCCACCTATAAACTGATTCCTCTTTATCTGTCATTATCATTGTCATTATTAAAGGAGAATGATCTGACAATATTCTTGCTTTATATTCCACATTTTTCACTCTATCTTGAATATTCGTTGATAATAGGAAAAAATCTATCCTTGAATATGTTTTATGTCTATTTGAATAAAATGAATAATTTCTTTCTTTTGGATTAATTCTTCTACATATATCAATCAGATTTAAGTCTTTCATCAATGATAGAGTTAATTTTACTGCTTTTGATTTTGTAACAACCTTTGTTGATCTATCTAAAACTGGATCTAGACAAAAATTAAAATCTCCACCTATTAATATTTTATCATGTGCGTTAGCCAAATTCAAAAAGACCTCCTGTATGAATTTTACATCATTTTCATTTGGTGCATAAATGTTCATAAGGGTCCATAGTTCTGAAAAAATTTGACAGTGTATAATTAGATATCTCCCCGCCGAATCAATTAATACGTTTTGTATTTTAATTGGTAGATTTTTGTTAACTAAATTTGCAACTCCTCTCGCCTTTGAATTAAATGAAACTGCAATAACATTTCCAACCCAGTCTCTTTTTAATTTCTGATGTTCTATGTCTGTTAAATGAGTTTCTTGTAAAAAAGCTATATCTGTTTTCATTTTTTTAATATATGTTAAAATTCTTTTTCTTTTTACTGGCCCATTAAGCCCATTAACATTAAAACTTAAAAAAATTAGTAGATTAGTCATTATTTTTTTATTATATTACTCCAATCTCTAATAATACCTAATCTTTTAACTTTCGTGGTATCCTGGGAAATCTTTATAAAAATCTCCATGTTGCTATGTGTGTCCCCACCAATCATCCAGGCAAAAAGATAGAAGAAAAATAGAATATAAAGAAAAAAACAAATACCCCCTACTAATGTTGTGGAAAAAAAACACAACATTAGCCCCCTCTGCTGTACGGGTCATGGCAACCGCCATGATTACACACGTGAATACCGCAGTAACCGATCCGAAGCTCCCCAGCCAACCCCCCCGCAACACAAAAAAGTATATGTATAAGAAGAGAAAAAAAAATACTATACTCATTTAGTATTTCCAAACTTTTGCTTTTCTCTTCTCTAATATCCATAAATGTCCATCACTTCTTTTCGTTGGGTCTATCTTCATCTTTAATCCATTACGTTTGGAAGCCTCTATGTGTAATTAGCGAATAGATGGAAGTTCTTGTACAAACTCCTCCGCTTTTCGATAATTGGGGAAAAAAAATTTTTTCCCTCCTCCAAAAAAATTATCAGTGTTGCTGGATGACGCAATGTAAATTTATAACCCTTTACCCATAAGGCTTTTTTCACTGGGTTAAATTCCTTCTTTCTCTTCAACAGGTTGTAACTTATATCAGGATAAAAAAGAACTGGTTTCCCTGCTATCATCAATGGCCCGTTTCTATTTTTGGCACTTTGGGCAGCGGCCTTCAGGATCTTTTCTTTGTCTTGGTATCGTAAGCATTTTATCAAAATTGATCGTGGGTTTTGATCAGCTCGAGGTCTTTACCTTAAGGATCTATGAGCCCTTTCGATCTCAATTGGAGTTTCTCCTTCCATTTCCAATTTTTCAGGGATCCATTTTTGAAAAAAAATTATTGGATCTTCTCCTTCTATATCTTCTTTAAGTCCAACAATTTTAATATTATTTCGTATACTGAAATTTTCAATCTTATCAATTTTTTCCATAAATTGTTTTCTTTCTGATGCCCAAGCAGTATTTTCATTTTCTATTTTGTCCATTCTTTCAACCATGTCCTCCGTTGTAGTTTCCAAGTCCGTAATTCTTTTTTCCATTTTCTCCTGTCTCTTTGTCATTTTATCAAGCATAATCTCCATTTTGGTCATTTTGTTTTTCGAGTATTTTTTGATTATTTTTAATTATTTTTAATGTGTCTAATTTACGCATTATTTGCCTCAAAGTCTTTTCTTTATTTCTAGAAGGACTTTTAACTCCTTCATCTGATCCTTACGAGAGATTTGATTCTCCCTCCGATTCGCTATCACTTTCAGTTGCAGTGGTAGCTGGGCTTTGTAGTTTTTGTTGCTCCCGTTTGCGCATGCTCCATCCTTCGCGTTTGCGCAATTCACGATGGCCTTTTCCTTTAGGAATGACCAATGTTGCCGCAGTTTCCTGTTCCATATCGCCGGTGGTATAATGTACCTGAGACCGCGGTTCCTCGGTAGACGTGGGCCTTGTTCTTGTTCCAACTTGCGTAGTCTTCCCGGTATTAGTTTTCTTCATCTTCCTTCATTGAGGCATAGCTTGACACAATCCGGAGTAGTTTACAAGTAACTTTTAGAAGGTACTGACTAACTTTTCTTCATTTAGACATTAATTTATTAACTTTTTACGGGGGAGCTGGGTTCCAGCGTCTCGATCCTACGTCATCACGTGACGTCCCCTCCCGCTATATATTCGAAGGTTAAAACCACCAAAACCAGTGTTTTTCGAAGCTAAGAATACATTTTAAGGTAAAAACTTTCTATAACCATCAAATCTTCCAATTTCATCGCTTTACAGCAGAAGACAGTCAAATTATTATAAATTATTCAAACGTCAGATTCGACATCTGACTCGTCAGACAAAGAGTTAATAAAACGCAATGCTTCGGCTGGATCATCAAAAATACGAACTCCAGACAATTTCTTAACAATTTCACCATGGAAAATCTTGAAAAAGACGAACTTCTGAACCTTGAAATTGAAATAATCTTTGTTTTCATGCAAGTTTAATAATACGGTCCTTGTCTCTAAGACGGAGAAAACGCACAACAACATGCCTGTTTTTACCTTCATCCAACAATTTTAAAGCACCGGTTCTGTGAGCCGATTCAAGCTCCGGGGGTTGCGAACAAACCTCCGGAAATAAGGACTGAAACATTTTAGCAAAATAATCCAGTGTGTCGGCAGATTCTGATTTCTCTTTTAATCCAACAATTCGAATATTATTCCGACGCGTTAGAGCTTCCAAATCCACGATTCGTTGTTGAGCCTTTTCCAAACGAGAAGAAAGGTCAGCCGCATTTCGATTAACTTCTTTAAGATCGAGGCTCAGAGAGTCAACTCTTTCTTCATATGTCTCTTTTAGTTGAGTTATTTCAGTGCAGATACCGGTGATTCGAGATTCCAAACTCTTGACCCAAGGGGCTTCTTCCGAGAACTCGTCAGCTTCGTTTAGATTTTCCGTTAGAGGGGTCGGGATTTCGTCTGGTGCTCTTCGAAGTAGCCATAATTATAACTATTGTTATAAAAATTCGACTGAATAAAGTTAAGATTTCAAAGTTTGAATCGGAAAAGGGAGAGATTAAAGACGACAATAAGCAACTAAGTCTTACATGTCCGTAGCGGGAGGCGGAGTCTGGAAGGATTTTGGATTGAATTATGGAAAGGATGTTCCCCATGGTGGGGAGTTTAGGATAAGAGGGCATAGCCTCCGGAGAGACGGGCGCCTTTTCAAAACAGAGATGTGGAGAAATTCTTTCAGACAAAGGGTGGTGAATTTGTGGAATTTCTTGCCACATGCAGCTGCAGAGCCCAGGGCGTTGGGTGCATTTAAGGCAGACATTGATAGTTTCTTGATTGGACATGGCATCAAAGGTTCAGGGGAGAAAGCCGGTAGCTGGGGTTGAGGAGGACGGAAAGAAAGGATCAACCATGAGTGAATGGTGGAGCAGACTCGATGGGCCGGATGGCCTGACTCTGCTTCCGTGTCTTATAGCTTTATGGAAATGAGGATTGAGCAGGAGACTGCGAGACTTTGTCTGAGTTTTATACTTGGACGATCGGTGCTGGTACGGGTGGGAACCCACAACACCGTATTTGTAACCCTTTATTGTCTAATGTTATGATTAATGATATTCTCTCTGAGACAGGCACTTAGGTGTGTAAATATCTATATGCAGATGATGGAGCTCTATGGCTTAGAGGCAAAAATTGCAATTATGCTGTATATTGGATACAATTTGCAGCTAATAATTTTGAACAGTCGGCAAATATATGAGAATTTAAGCTTTCAGTCGCTCCTGAACAAGTTCTGTGTTTTATAAATGTGATTAATAGGCATGCAGTTGATTTGAAATGATATGGTCAAACTCTTCAAGACGTGACAGCGGTAAGATTTCCAGGCATGTGGATGGATAATCAGCTGGCATGGAAGCGTCATATCAGAAAATAATAACATTAAATATTCTCAATTGTCTATCTGGGTATTCTGGGGAGCTACATGAATATCATTGTGGACCATGTTCATTTGTTTAATTGGATCTGTTCTTGATTATGGCTGTGTGACTTGTAGATCAGCGTCATCTTCAATTTTAAAGTGTTCGGAAGTGTTCTGGAGCAATAAGGTGGTCCCCTGTTTCAGCTTTACTGGTTGAAATGAGCCAAGTATAATTGCGGAGATTGCAGTTGATATTAACAAACTGGATTCATTAGACGGGACAAATAAATTACCATCCTGTTGAAGTTGTGTTCGAGGACGGTTGGCAACATCACATGAAGAGTGTTTTCAAGTTTAGGTGGCTGTGATCTTATCGCGCTGGGAAGATGGGATTGTGGGATTACGCAATGTTCCCCATGTCACGTTCTCTGAAACCCCATCTTGTTCGGACTCTGACTAGCTGATATTAAGTCACACAGTTTAATAAGTCTAAGAATTCTGCAATGTCCGAGAGTCTGTTGGTTCATCAGTCTATTTTGGAAAACTATTATGATATATTAACTGTTGCTGAAAAAATCAAAAGATAACAACTGAGATTTTCCTCTGGCTGTTTCTGTGCCTTAATTGCAGGTAACGACAAAGAAACAACTTACGAACCATTATATCAGTGTATAGAGTAGCGTTTGTTGCCATCATTTTCAGCTTATACTGGGTGGAGGAAATTTGTCCGTGTAAAGCTCTAATTTATTCACATGCCTTTTCGGTTTTGATGATTCTTAAAACAATGTATTCTAGCGGTCGGTCAGATTTACTGTTGGAAAATCATTGGCCCACTTCTTATGAGTTTTATGGGTCTTCATATGGGTCTCAACCTGCACGAAGAGATTGAGTTACAAAAGCTGATACAATTCCAGCCGTGGATAAAGACCTTCCACCCGGCAAATCAGAAGCTAAGGGGTTGGTGGGATAGAGAATTATTGAGATTGGGATTGTCCTGACGAAGGGTCTCGGCCTGAAACGTCGACAGTGCTTCTCCCAAAAGATGCTGCCTGGCCTGCTGCGTTCCACCAGCATTTTCTGCGTGTTACTTATAGCAAGACTGTTTGGATAATGAGCATAAAGGAAACACCACTGCAGAATGCATAATTGTGAGCTTCATGGGGGAACGGAATAAAACAAGAAGGGAAAGAATTTTATTCAAAAAAGAAAAAGTGAAGGTTTTATTTTCTAATTTTCTGCACCACACTCCAGTCCAGTTAGTGGCGGGAATGCGACTTTAATTTGATCTGTCAAACGCCTTTTAACCAAACCCCGCCCCATTTCGAATTATATTAGCAAATCATTCAAGGGGAAGTCGGAGAGTAGTGTGATTCACATTGGATTAGACAACCAGCATTCGACAAGATCCCCGCCGTTTTGTGTGCTGTAAGGTTGATGCGCCGCAAAGGAAATAGATGGACATATGCACAGACCAATGGCTGGACAGCGTTCCGGTTCTGGCAGGTCAAATGCGGTACTGAGTGTCCAGGACGGTACCTTGCCCCTCACAAAACACACACTATCCTAACGTTCCAGAGCTGCCGGTCGATGCGACAACCTGCCGGGAATAACACCTGGGTGATCAGGGGGTGAATGTGAGGAGATGGAACCCTCACTGCAACCGCCTTTGGGTTGTGCTCAGGACGCGGCTTTATTAATGAACTGAAGCACCGAGGTGACCGGATATTTCACCACGCTGATCACCTGCTCCCTGAATTTCGACTGAGTCACCGCGTAAATAAATGTGTTCGTGCAGCAGCTGAAATCCATCAGTAAAACCCCGACGTAGTGAAAGATCCACTTAGAATCATTGAAATCGTGTCCTTTTCCTGAGACCTGATAATATATGAAATTTACAACCGCCGTCATCCACAGGAGGATGAAGCTGCCGGAGAGGGTGAAGAGTAAAACCACAGACCTCCTCCTGCTCTCCATCTCCGGGTCACTGCTGTTCTCCCCCTTGCTGTGACCCTTCAGCCCCTTACGGACCCGACTGGCCACTAAAATGTGTCTGACTGTCAGAGCGTTGAGCAGCAGGATCCCAGCGAAAGGGAGAAACGGAGTTAAAACCGTATCGAACCAGTCATATACCACCCACTCGGGGTCAGTGAAAACATTGTCCACGAGATCACAGAGCCACGGTACATTGTCGATGATCATCCGGGGTTCCCACGTAAAGTATCGGGGAACGTTTCTCAGACAGGACAGTACGCCGGTTGTTGTTAGAACCACAGCCGCAGTTTTCCCGGTGCAATATTTTGTTTTCAGCTTCCGGCAGCAAATGGCGACAAACCGGTCAAAGGTGAAAGTGACGGTGAACCAGACAGAACAGTGTGTGGCTGTGAAGCTCAGTACATCGGTAACACTGCACACAGGGGTGATGTTCAGAAAACTCCACCGGAAGTAATACCGTTTGATTCGATACAAAATGACCTCGGTGACAATGGTCAGTAGATCCGCCGCTGCCATGGCCACCAGGTAGCGAGTGATGCAGGTAGAGAGGCCGCACTTTCCCCGGGACAGGATCACAATCGCCACTACATTCACTGGTGAGAGAGAGAGGGAGAGAAACAGACACTGGGCATTACTTGACACATTCTCCGGGAATTAACACCGGATCGAGTTGCAGCTAAAGTTGTCTGTGAACGGCTGCTAATCTAGCACCAGACACGGGTCACACTATCTCTGAACTGTTTTCTTCAGTGTGGAGATAAAGCAATGTGTGGGCAATCGTCGGCGATATAAACGAGCTGAATGAGCAACAACGATCGCTGCTGATCCCGATTCCAGTCGCTGATGGGGCCGGTTTCACTGACTTAACCGTGACTGACCAGGACTCTGGAAAATCAGCATCTGATGTTTCCAAGATGAGATACAGAGGGGAGGAACACACTGAAAACACTGGAAACAGTATTAGCAAACAGAGACTGAGTGGCTCAGTTAACGGATTAATTCTACACCGCAGATCAATTCGATAACACTCGTGAGCAGATCCCTGGACACCGGATCGGGTGATCAGACCAAATTATTGACCGAAAGGCAGCGGGATACGATTGTGACAGACTCCACAGGAAGACGCGAAGCACAGCACCAGGGGCTCTCTTTGATCAATAACTCAGAAACAGTGAAGCTGACAATGAACACCCCTCCACCCCCAGTCACACCTTTTCGGAGAGCTACCTGTCCTCAGCACTGGGACAAATCTGGACAAGGTATCATTAAAGGCAAGAACAGCGTTTGTGTCGATCCCGTGAGTTAGAGGAGAGACAGAGGTTTAGTTCCCTTTATCATTGAATATGAAAAATCAGAAAGTTAATTGACAGGATCGATATCTCTGACGGATATTTGTACAATGATCATCAAGTTGGAAGATTGCAAAATGATCATGAATAGGTTCACACCGGTAACAATCATAAATTCCAAACATGAATCCCTCTGCTCACTCACCGGGAACTCCAACAACGGCAATGAACACGTACAATATTTTCTCCACACTCCTGTACATTTCCAGCAATGCAGACATTTTCTCTGTCCAGTTGTTTGGCCCCCCTGTGTTACACGCGATCTCTCGGAATGAAATGCTGAGACAGCACATGCCTCGGGTTTTTAATACAATTCAGGGACTCCACAGGGACAGATTTAAAAATAAAGATTTTAAATTATTTACAAATCGATTACATCAGACAGGTGAAATTCCCGCGGTGACGGATGGCGATTAAACTATTCAATTAATATGAAGACCATTGGGAGCTAATTTGTCCCAACGCAGGTGACTGAACCGTCCGAGTTATCTCATCAATTAAATGTGCTTCCAGTGTAAATATGCACTTCAAAGTAACCATTTATCAGACACAAAATATTGAAGTAAATTATGCCATTGTAGCTTGTGAAATTGTATTGAATCACGAACACTACGCCGCCTGGTGTTGTCGTGGGATCAGCGCCCGACTTCGGAGGGAAGGTTCCCGAGTTCGAATCCAGCCGTCTCCAAAAAAACCTTTGTGTGTCTGTGTGTGGGTAGACCGACTGTCTCTGCCTGACCCTGCCGGACTATACACGTGTCCATCTCCAATTCACTTTATCCCCTTGGTTTAGTCCCTTCTCATCTGTCTTCCCAAATGCACATTTCCAACCCTTAACAAAATGGCTGCCTGAACAATAAGAAAAGACAAGAACAGAGGGGAAAATTGCATTTATTAGTTGTGTATGTTCAAATGAAATTACTTCGAGACTTGTCGCAGCTACAAATCAGGAGGCACCCCTTCATGCACATTAAATTATCACAGAGCAAGAATCGTTTCAAACAGTTCACAAAAAGGTTGTCTCCATTTAAAACATAGCAAGAAGAAAGGTCAACGTTGACATTGCATTTTTATTGAAGTATGGATAAACGGAAAAACCTTGAAATCCGACATACCTCCAGATGCCCCGGTTCACCCAGGTTAGTGTTTACCCCCAAATCCGCCAACACACCCAACTTTGTTCAAATCAGTCTGCATCCAGAAATCTGTGCTCTCCAGAAAACCCTCAATGAACCTTCAAATCAGTGTCCACCGCAAAGCATCCGACACCACGAAATCCTTGTGCACTCACACATTCGCTGACGTACCCCTGAAGCTGAGCACAGCCGCAAAGCTGGATGCTCCGCCAAATCCGTCCGCTCCACTAGATTCACTGGCAAACCCCGAAATATGCCTGCATCCCCATTTATCTGACCAAACAATAACATGTATCATCCTGTCCTGGTGACGTCTGACCTACCAATCCCCTGCAATATTGTCACAGTAGGTCCCCAGAAAATCTTTTTCGCAATCTTCACCACTTTCATCACCACGGCTTCCGCCCTTTTATACTTAATAAGGTTACTGGGACACTGATACTTCTTCACTTTCCTAAACGCCGTGTCCCACTCCCTAATCGCCTCTGCACACTCCTCAGTCCACAGTGATACAGCCTTTCTCCTATTAATTCCGTTTGTAATGGGAATCACTTCCATCGCAGTTTGCTGAATAACGTGACATAACTTTTCATTGTAAAAATACACATCTTCGTCAATATTCTGCAGCGGTTCTAGAACTTCTGTGAATATTCTCTCGTACCCATTTAGACACAGAGGTTGAAACCATTACCATCATTCGTCAAACCATTATCATCATTCCGCAAACAAACCCTCAGTGAACTGCGTTAAAATCGCAGCAGCATACAACTCATCGTGAGCGAGAACAAAATATACTTTCTCATAACTCAGTAGAACGTTTTCCACAAGTGTTGTAAACCATAATCAGTTTAATACAACTATCTGCTGAATCAAATAGTTCTACAGCAAATCCCACATACGGTTCATTCACATTCACAACTCTACACCCTGCCTCCTTCCTTATAAAACTGTCAGCACTACCTCTCTATCAAATGACCAATCACTCCAAACGACAATATAATCCTGTACAGAGAAACTTAACAGGAAAATAATCTCTTTTCCCGAATACTCAAAACATCGGGGGATTCTGACAAATGAGAAACAGACTTCTTAATGTGTTGACGATGAAAAATCAGGCTGGGATAGACTAGGATGCAGATACTCCACGCATCAGATCTTCATTTACAGCTTCCAACATAACACCAGTTACACCGAGATACCTTTCTGCAGCTTTCACAATCATTTTATTTTTTGCCCGTAGGACGAGATGTCTGATCAGTACAATTCACCACATCCATTATAAACATCACAAACTCCATTGTATCCACCAACACAGTATCTTTACTGAGAGAACTGTAATGCCGACATATATCCACTGTCCTCCTAGTCTATTCTCTGACTGGGAACACTTTATTAAGTTTAGCAGTCAGAGTCAGGTTTAACTTTTTGCAAGGTCTCTGCATAAGACACACCCAACTGTACTTTAACCTGTTGAACTAATCCGCCTCTATTTTTCTCAGGCAACATAGTTGCTGTTTTCACATTCCCACCTCTCTCCATGACTGAAATTCACATTAACTAATCATCTCATTTGACCGACAGGTTCCTCTGCCAGTGACAGCAGGGACAGTGAAGGGTCTGAACTACGATAGGCCTGGTGGAAATCTGCCCCAAACTCAGACTCTCCTTGTCTGCTATGTCGCTATGGCGGAGTTCGACGATACTGCTGTCGGTGGCCGTCGGCCGCGGCAACTACAGGGACCGGCGTGGCTCTCCGTCCACACCTCCGAGTGTCTGTTCCGGCGATGTTTGCCAGACCTCCCTCAGCCTCCGCCGATGCAGAGAAAATTGCGCCACCAGCCGGCAGCAGGCACTCTGGGAGTTATAAACTACGATCCTCCACACTCCTGGTGAATCTCCTCTGGAGACCTCCTGCACAAAATATACTTTGTTTAGAATTCAACAGTTTAAGAAACATACCAGGTCAGGCACAATCTCCTGAGAGTAATACTGTCGAAGTTTCGGATGAAACCCTCCAGTTTCAGCATTGAGAGTGGCCCTTCCAGGCTGCACTGGTGCCCATCAAAATTGTCCCATCTGCCTGCGTGTGAGCCATTTCCTCTGGGCATGAGTTAGCTTGAATAGTCACATGGGCACAGGTGCTGAAAGGTTATTTTCCCTGCTGCGGGAGTCTTTGACAAAACCTTTCCTATTCTGTACTTAAACACAATGCCTTTTAAATTTGTATCAGTACAGGACGACAAAGGAGGTAGTGTGTGGTCTCTTATCGAGCAGTAAGGTGGATTATTTACTCAGAGCCTGGTAGGATATACTGCAGATTATGGAGAGAGGCAGGAAACAACATCACTAGTGACTTGACCAATATATTTGTGTTCTCTGTAGCCACGAGTAAGATCTCAGAAAAGCGCTGATCGATCTTATTCTGTTAATTAAGAAGGGGGATGGATAATCCTGGAAAATATAGAGTCACGTTAGGGGTAGACATGTTTCAGGAGAAGATTCTTAGGGATTGGAAGTAGAGTTATCAAATCCCTCACGCATCAACATACCCATCGTCTCCTCCAGAGTGTGACAGTCTGTTTCCCGACGGTCCTTTCGGCCGGCACCAGGACCATCCCTCCCGTCCATGTACCTGTCCAAGTGTCTCAATGGAACCTCATTTCACCACTTCCACTGGTGTCTCATTCCACACTCACACTGTCCTCTGAGTAAAGAAGTAACCTCACATTTTACCCTTAAACCCTCTTCCTTTTACCCCGAACTTATGACCTCTTATTCAGGCCTCACCCAATCTGAGGGGGACTCAGCTTCGGTGCGAAAAAACACTTTGAATCTTTCTCTCCAACTCGGGGCCTCACCTCCTGGAAACATCATTATAAATGTTCGCTCAAGGTTCTTGATGTTTTTTTCGTGTAGATAAGTGACCCTGGATAGATACACGGAGCTTAGAAAAATAGAGGGTTTTGGGTAAGCCTGGGTAGTCTATGGTAAGGACAGGTTCAGCACAGCTATGTGGGCCGAAGGACCTATATTGTACTGTAGGTTTTCTATGATCCAAACTGCACACAATACTCCAGGATTGCCCTCAGTAACGTCCTTTACAACTTCAACATAACATTGCAATTCGTGTACTCAGTACTTTGATTCATGAAGGCCAATGTGCCAAAGGCTCTGTTCATGACCCTGCCCTGAACTATGGAACTGTATTACTGGATCCCTCTGCTCTCCGCAGACCACAATCCCCGACCAGTCACTGTCTGAGTCCGACCCTGTTGTTCCCGGCAAAGCGCAACACCTCACATCGGTCCTCATTACATTCCAGCTGCAAAACCGTCAGCCCATTTATCCAGCTGCTAAACTCATCTCCAAGTTTCGATAATCTGCCTCACTGCCACTCATGCTCTGTATCCAGGTGTCAGCTGCAAACCCAGTTTACCATATTCCCATTGAAATCCACAGTTACGTGGAGCTGAGGACGATGGCGCCTAACGGCGACTCCTTGTTTGCAACTTCAGAAAGAGCTCTAGTTCTATTTTAATATCTCTATTTTTCCCTTTCATATTTCTTTTGAAGACCCCGACCTGGAATTACAAACTGACTTTGGTTCTTTGCGGGAATGGGACCCGTTCTCGGAGTCTGACGACTGGCCGTTATTCGATATACCAAGGACGAGGGCTAAAACACCAGCGCGCCTTCAGTATTCCGGGATTTCGTGGCTCTGGAGGCGGGCGGAGTCGAGGTCGGTGCCGTTGCAGGAAATCGGTGCGTCGTGGGAGACGGAAGATCGAAAGCAGCGAGCTGGCTGCTGGCCGTGTTCCCAGAGACCCGAGTTCCTCGGGCACAGAGCTCGGAAAAAGCGACACCAGAGACATTTAACATCCTAAATCAGCGAGCAGTTTGTTATGCCCCCCCTGTCGCTCTGAAACTGGGACACCCATTTTTCCCGAGAGAGAGAGAGAGAGAGAGAGAGAGAGAGAGAGAGAGAGAGAGAGAGAGAGAGAGAGAGAGAGAGAGAGAGAGAGAGAGAGAGAGAGAGAGAGAGAGAGAGAGAGAGAGAGAGAGAGAGAGAGAGTGAGTGTTACCGGATATGTTGAATTACCGGGTGAACGTGTAGTCTTTGGGATTCTGAAAGTCTGTTTCTCTGTTGATGCTTTGCTGCAGGTTTCAGTGCTCGGTGGAGGGCGCCGATGATTTCTTTAACTGGTGGGTGGGGAGGAGATGGTTACTTTGCTACTGCCTATGCGTGGGTGGGGTGATCTGGGAGGAACTTGGGGGTACTAGCATTTAACTGTCATTCATTCTTTGGGGCTCTCCTCGATTTTCGTGGATGGTTGCGAAGAGTAGAATTTCAGGCTGTATATTGTATACATTTCTCTTACATTAACTACACATTTGAAACATTTGATACCTTTGAAATACTTCTATATCCTGTTCCTCAGAATATCTGACAATAAGTTAACCGCTGGTGTCAGGCTCATCCGCCTCTACTTTCCTGGCTCATCGTCAGAGCATTTCTTGAACAATGGAAGCTAATCTACAGCACCTCACAGGTGTCTAAAGACATTTTAAATACTCCTGGAGGCAGGCTAAGGCCCCTGCAGTTTCCGTACTCGACTTCCACAAGGGTCGATGCGATGTCTTGTCACTAATTGAAAATTGATCTGCCCTGATTGAGACCATTAATCTATAAGATACAGGAGCACATTTAGGCCATTTGTGCCATCGCGTCTGCTCCGCCATTTCATCATGGCTGATCCATTTACTGTTCGCCACTGGCCCCCATCTCCATCCTTCTCTCCATATCCGTTCATGCCCTGAGCAGTCGAGAATCTGTCAACCTCTCCCTTAAGTATACGTAAGGACTGCACCCACTGCTGCCTGTGACAACGAGCGAATTCCACAGATTCGCCATTCTCTAGCTAAAGATATTCATCTTGCTTTCATTCTAAATAGATGTCCCTCCAATCTGAGACTGTCCTGTAGTCTTACACTCTCCCACCAGAGGTATGATCCTCTCCACAACAACTCTGTCAGAGGCATTCACCATTCGGTAGGTTTCAATCGGGCCAACCCTCATTCTACAGACTACAAGAACCTTGAATAACTCCAGTCCGCCGAACGCCTGAATTCCCGCCAGGCCCGAGGTCCGGGGGTCCAAGAACGGGAAGCCCGATGCTCTCTCCCGTCAATACGTTTCCGTTTTCCCAGCCCCTAGTCCATCCTTCCACCATCCTGTGTAGTGGCTGCCCTCGCCTGGGAGATCGAGTCCAGAGTCACGGAGGACCAACGGACTCAACCTGACCCACGCATCGGATCTCCCAATCGTCTCTTTGTACTCGATTCTGCTCGATCGCAGGTTCTCCAGTGGGGGCACACTTCTCGTTTCGCCTGCCATCCCGGGATTCGATCGGACTCTGACCCTCCTGAAGAAACATTTCTGATGGCCCTCCATGGACGCCGACACCCGTTCCTGTGTCGCTGCATGTTCCGTCTGCGCCCGGGGAAAAGCCTCGGTCCAGGCCCATATACAAGGTGCCGAAAGATCTGGGAAGACACACGCACGGCCTGCCTCGCTCAGCCAACCGTAACCGAAAAATTGCCGAACGCCATCGTACCCCTGCTCCTGAGTATCGACATGGGCAGATGGTGTGGCTCTCGGCTAGAGACATTCCTCTCAAGAACGAGCCCAAGAAGCTCGCTACCCGCTTCCTGGGACCCTTCGAGTTTGAAGCATTATGAATCCCACGGCAATCCGGCTCAAACTACCTTCGTCAATGCAGATCCATCCTACAGTTCACGTCTCCCAGTTAAAACCGGTTTCTGTTAGCCACTTGTACCCTCCGACTGAACCCCTCTACCCCCCCCCCCACCTCCGATCATCGACGACCATCCGGCGTAAACCTTCCGGCAGTTATTGGATGTTCGCCGTAGAGGGAGGGTCTCCAGTACCTGGTCGACTGGGAGGGGAACGGCCCGGAAGAACGTTCCTGGATTCCCCTCTCCTTTATCCTGGACCCTTCTGTCATCTCGGATCCCAATTGGGACCATGCAAACGAGCCTGGGGGGTCGCCTGGAGCCTCCCGTTAAGGGTGGGGTACTGTCATGTTTCCGTTTGGTTATTCACCTTTACCGCTCCTTTATCCCTGATTTATGCCCTAATATCACTCATTAGATTTCCAATTGCTCTAGTTTACTTTATTACAGTACACCTGGTTTTTTATCAGAGACTGTGAAATAATAACGATGGCGTCACTATCACAGGCCGCCAGTTTGTTGGTTTATTCTCGTTTGATACTTCGCTCCCTTATCCAATTAGAACCGTTAGTTCTATGTTCCGCTCTAGTTTTAAGACAGACCCTGTAAATCCCGTCTCCTTGTCAAGATTCCTCTGGTTTGCTGTTCTACGTTCACGTCTAAGCCAGCAGCCCCAACTCAGTCGCCGTGCCGGTGTCCCGCACTTGGGTTTTCCTCAGTCGCCGCATGCAACAGTGAATTGTACTGATCAAACACCTCGTCCTACTGGGGAAATTAAAATTATTGTGACAGCTGCAGAAAGATATCTTGGTGTAACTGGTGTTACCATTTTTATAAGGAAAAGGGCAGCGTACAGAGTTGTGAATGTGAGTAAAACGTATGTGGCATTTGTAGTAGAAATATATCATTCAACAGGTGGAGTATTAAAGTGGTTCATTTTTACAACTTGTGGAAAATGACAGTAGTATTGCCTATTCTAAACCCGCTGCTCCCTGTCTGATCCTTCCAGTTATGGACCAATATGGTTAACCTCTCATTTATGTAAACTTATGGACGTATAGTACTGGAACGGTTGAATTATATTTTTGAAGAGGGAGGCAATTTATCATTTTATCAGAGTATATTGTGGAAGGGGAGAATGATATTGAATTAGTTTTATATTTGGAATGCGATATTAGGAAAGCACAGTTAATATAAGTTGTTGCACTGACAGAACTTTTGACATTGAAAAGGCATGTAATATTTATGGAAGGAAGGACTTTTGGAAATTAGGAGAGAGGAGATTGCAGCATTTTTTCTGATTTTTTTTTTGTCATTTGGAAGGTCCCTGCAAGTAAGGGTGGGAAAGATATATCCTGGTGTGTATGAGATAGCGACTGGGACCGCACAAGACAGTATTTGTAACCCTTAATTATTTAATAATATGATTAATGATATTTCCCGAGATAGCGTCGGTAAATTATTATGTACAGATGAAGGAGCTTTCTGGATTAGAGGCAGAAATTTGAATTTTAGTGTATGGAGCTGCAATTATCTATTAATATGTTTGAAAAAAGGAAATAGATGACGATGTAAGCTTTCGGTCGCTAAACATAAGTTATGTGTTTTACAAATAAGATTAATTGATCTGCAGATAATTTGAACTTATATGGCCAAACTCTTGAAGACGTGCCAGTACAAAGATTTTCAGGCATATGGGTGGACAATAAGCTGACATGGAAGAGCTACATCGTTATAATAACTGATCAATAAAAATGAGCGTTAAATATTCTCAGCTGTCTATGTGGATATTCTTGGGTGTTACACGAAAATCTTTGTTCATCATTTAGAATTCTTTAATTAGATCTGTTCTAGATTCTGACTGTGAGGCTTATGGATCAGCTTCATCTTCAACTTTAAAATGCTTGGATGTGATGCAAGCATAGACTTTAAGATTGTGTTGTTATGCAGTAAAGTCGTCCCATGTTTCGGTTTTACTGGGTGAAATTGGATAATTACCCTCACAATTGCGGCCGCTGAACTTGATATTAGCATTCCCGATTAATTTCAGGGGGCAGAGACATTATCATGCTGTTGAAAGTGTGTTAGAGGACGGGTGGGAGCACTCAGGAAGAGTGTTTTCAGGTTTGGATATCTGGGCTCTTATCACGCTTGGAGTATGGGCTTCTTGGATTATGCAATATGTCCCAGTGTCACGTTCGAAGTAACTCTACTTTGTTTTCTTTTCCCAATCACATTAGTCGATTTTAGGTTGAACAGTTTAATACAATGTAAATATTCTGTTCTGCCGGAGAATCTGTTGTCTCATTAGTATATTAAGGAAAATTATTATGATATGTTAACCATCAATCGTTACGAATCGTGTCAAGTTTGTTAGCATTTTTACAGATGGAACGAAAGATAATTTGACTGGGAATGCTGGAGTAGCCCATTCTTTTTGCCTAAAGTACAGAAAACGATATAAAATTACTTTGCAACCATTTATCAGTATATACAGCTCAACTGGTTGCCATCATTTTAGGCTTAAGGTGGGTGAAGAAATTTTTTCCCATGTAACATTATATTTGTTCAGATTACTTTCCGGTTTTGATGACACTTAAACATGTTATACTAGCAGTCGGTCAGATTTACTGTTGGAAACTCACCAGGCATTAATTCATATTCAAGTACTTGTTTATATATTTTCTTCTTATAGGTCCCCGAACACAGAGGTATTGAGGGGAATGAGTGGGTTGACTGTGAGTTACAAAAGTTTAACTGTGGATAAAGACACTTCACTTAACAATTCAGAAGTTCAGAGTTACGTATGTTGAGAATTAGGAGCTTATGGAAAGACTGATGGGAAAATGGGTACACCTTTACAGAATACATAAACGTGTTGGGTGTATGGGCAGAAAGGGGGTAAAACAAGAATGGACGGAATTATATTGATATGAACTAGAATAGGAACATAGAAGTTTATGGTTTATGGGAGAACCAAGAAGGGAAGGAATTATATCGCCATGACTTACTATGCTTAATTATTTCTTTTGTCATGTTACAAAACATGTTTCCGGATCGTGCAAGCTTTTTCATTATGAAACGGTTGCACACAGGCCATTTCAGGGTGAAGCATATCAGGAAATAAATCATGCAGGCCTCATTGCAATCTTGAGAGGGGTTGATTGATTTCATTTAACCGTTTTCTTATGTCATGGGTGTGACTTTAATTAAATTCGCAGTATTGTGCGTACAATTACGTATATACGTATAATCGTATAATACGTATAATCGATATGATTTATTGGGGGTAATTTAGCTTTCATTAGAAGACAGAAGTAGTCAAGATTTTATTTCCCAATTGTTTACATCACAGTCCAGTCCAGTTGACAGCGGGATAGCGCCTTTAAGTTGGAGTGTCAGCCGCCGTTTATCCAATGCCTGACCTACTTCATAATTTAGTCAATCATTCAAGGAGATAGCGGAGACTGGTGTGATTCACATTGGGTTAGTAAATGAGCATCTGACTCGACCCGCGCCGTCTTGTGGGAATGTCTGACAGTGAAGTTGGTGAACGGAATGGGAATAGATGGACATATCCGCAGACGGATATGCGGGCGGCATTCCGGAGTAGTTCTTTGTCTGGCATCTGGCGGGAAGAATGAGGTACCTAATCTCTTGGACGGTGTTTTGCACCTCCCGACACAAACACTATTTTAACGTCCCGGACTGCCGGTCGATGGGACAATCCACCTGGGAATAACACCTGGGATATCAGGCGGTGAATCTGAGGAGCTGGAGCCCGGACTGGAGACTCTGCCGCCGCCTCTGGCGACTATTCAGGATGAGGCGCCATTAATCAACTGAAGCATCGAAGTGACGGGATATTTCACCGCGCTGATCGCCTGTTCCCTGAATTTCGACTGAGTCACCATGTAAATAAATGTGTTTGTGCAGCAGCTGAAATATGTCAGGAAAATCTCGAAGTAATGAAAGATCCTTTCAGAATCATTGAAATCGTGTCCTTTTCCTGAGACCTGATAATATATGAAATTTACAACTTCCGTCATCCACAGGAGGATGAAGCTGCCGGAGAGGGTGAAGAGTAAAACCACAGACCTCCTCCTGCTCTCCATCTCCGGGTCACTGCGGTTCTCCCCCTTGCTCTGACCCTTCAGCCCCTTACGGACCCGACTGGCCACTAAAATGTGCCGGACTGTCAGAGCGTTGAGCAGCAGGATCCCAGCGAAAGGGAGGAACGGAGTTAAAACCGTATCGAACCAGTCATATCCCACCCACCCGGGGTCAGTGAAAACATTGTCCTTGGTAATACAGAACCACGGTATATTGTCGATTATCTCATTGGGTTCCCGTACAAAGTATCGGGGAACGTTTTTCAGACAGAACAGTACGCCGGTTGTTGTTAGAACCACAGCCGCAGTTTTCCCGATGCAATATTTTCTTTTCAGTTTCTGACAGCAAATGGCGACAAACCGGTCAAAAGTGAAAGTGACGGTGAACCAGACAGAACAGTGTGTGGCTGTGTAGCTCAGTACATCGTTAACACTGCACACAGGGGTGATGTCCAGAAAGATCCACGGGAAGTGATACATTCTGATTCGAGTCAAAATGACGTTCGTGACAATGGTTAGTAGATCCGCCGCTGCCATGGCCACCAGGTAGCGAGTGGTGCAGGTAGAAAGGCCGCACTTTCCCCGGGACAGGATCACAATCGCCACTACATTCACTGGAGAGAGAGAACAGACACTGGGCATTACTGAAACAGAGAGTGGGATCGGACTGTGACAGACTCCACAGGGAGACGTGAAGCACAGGACTAGGGTTTCCCTCTGATCAATAACCTCGGAAAAGTGTACTTCAGAATGCAAACATCTCCTAGTCACAACTTCCCGGAGAGATCCCTGGCCCCAGCACTGGGACATCTCTGGACAAGGTGTCATTCAAGGCAAGAACAGCGTTCTCTTCGATCCCGTGAGTTAGAGGAGAAACATAGACTTAGTTCCACTTGTTATTACATATGAAAATTCAGAATGTGAAATTGACTGGATCAATATCTCTGATGGATATTTGCGCAGAGATGATCAGGTTGTAAGCTTGTAACATTATCTTAAAAAGGTTCACACCGATTAACACACTGAAATACCGAACATGAAATGCTCTGCTCACTCACCAGGAACTCCAATGACGGCAATGAACATGTACAATATTTTCTCCACACTGATATACCTTTCGAACATTGCAGGCATTTTCTCTGGCCAGTGATTTGTCTCTTTGTGCGACAGGCGATCTCTCGGAATGAAATGTTAAGGCAGCACATGCCTGGGGTTTTTAAAGCCATTTGCAATTCCACAGTGACAGATTTCAACAGATTGATAAATAAAGGTTTTTAAATTATTTACAAACAAATTACGTCAGATAGGTGCAATCCTTGCGATGGCAGATTGTGATTAAATTAATGAATAATATTTAGATCATTTGTCGGTGTTAGATTATACAACAAAGGTGACTGAACAGTCCCAGGTGTCTTATCAATTAAAAATCACTCTTGCCTCCCCAGGTCTCAACTATGTTCCGTTCCATGTGAATTCAATATTCGATAGCTTTCAAACTGATTTCAGAGGGCTCGTCTAGGGAGGCTTTTTGGGTAGAATTGAGGAATGGGAAACACGCACAGAAACTCACTGACACACACTAAGACGTATAGACAGACAGACAAACACACACACACGCACACACACACACACACACACACACACACACACACACACACACACACACTTACTTTCTTACCGCCTCTGCGGCTCTCAGCCGTGTTCTTTGACACATACAGGGTGCTATGATTAGAACATGCTCCCCCACACTAGACTGGTGAGTTTGATGGCGATATGTCAGGGTTAGGGGCGTGTCCTGGATGAGCCCCCAAATGTTCTGAGTATGACTGAGTCGCTGAAGTCTTTGAGCGTTTCATGGATAGAAAAGTGTTTATTCATCACCACAGTCAGACATTATTTTGGAAAACCCCTCGGTAGAATCTCCTAAACATAAACTTCATGAAGAGTTTATGCTCTTGAGGAGATTGGTAAGAGTCGGTGATTCAATATAGATCCACAAGCTACTATGACATAATTTACTTCCATATTCTGTGTCTGACAAATGGTGCATATGTACAGTGGAAGCACCTTTAGCTAATAAGACACCTCGGAAAGATCAGTCTTCATTGTTGGGTCAAACTAAATGCTGCAAATGTTCTAAATAATAATTCATCAGTTTTTTTCTGAATCTGTCACAGCGAGGATTGCACCTGCTTGACGTAATTGGTTTGTAAGGAAATTAAAAATCTTTACTTTTAAATCTGTTGAAATCTGTCTCCGTGGAGTCGCTAAGTGATATTAAAAACCTCCGGCATGTGTAATCTCAACATCTCATTCCGAGAGATTGCCTGTAGCACAGGAGGACAAACTACTGGACAGAGAAAATGTCTGAAATGTTGGATAGGTACTTGAGTGTGGAGAAAATATTGTACGTGTTCATTGCGGTCATTGGAGTTACTGGTGAGTGAGCAGAGCAATTCATATTTGCTATTTCTGCCAAGGCTCTGGAGCAGGGATCCAATCGCAGACCCAGTACAGTGCACACAGTGATATACACTGAGTCACACATCCCGAGGTACAAACAAAGTCAGCGGCAAAGTTCAGGTAGAGATCAAAACATCCAGAGAAATCCAAACACCAGAATCGGTAAACAGGCAGAGTCGATATTCAGACGGACAGGGTACAGATACGAATGCTGGAAACGCTCAGGAAAATTCACTGACACAATCCGGCAACAAACCGGTTTATTGAGTTTAAACTGAGTTTATTACTCAGTTTATTACACTGAGTAATAAACAGAGCGGCAGGTGATAGGTGGGGAACAATGAGACACAGGTGGCAGCAATAGAGGTAATAATGAGAAACAGATGAGAGACGGAGTATTCAGTAACACAGGGGCGTGGCCATTCGGCCCCTTGCACCTCTTCTGCCCTTCACTCAGAACATGCTTGACTTTTGACCTCAGCAGCACTGTATTTTGCAGTTTTACTGAATCTGAAGCGCTGCGATTCTATTATAGGGAAATATGGAGGTTGTGGACGGTGGGTAGAGAGGTTTGCCAGGATCCTGGCTAGATAAGGAGAGTTTGAAAAATTTAGGGATATTCGTTCTGGAGCGGAAGATCCTGAGGTGTGTCTGGCAGAAGTTTATTGGAATATGAGAGGTACAGACAGAGTGGACAACATGTATATTCGCCCCCTCAGAGGGAAATGTCTAATTCCAGACCGCATGTACTTAAGGTAAAAGCTAGAACCCCAACTGATGAGTCATTTTTGCACTACTTACGTATGTTGTAATTTGGTGTAGTTTTGTATCTTTTCTTAATACCGCTGATAGCAGCAACTGGCTGCACTCCGCCAGGGTGATGGAGTGGAAGAGGCGGGGCTGAGTATGGCACAGATTTCCACCCGGCCTATCGTAGTTCAGACCCACCGCTGTCCCCTGCTCTCACTGGCTGAGCTACCTGTCGTTCAAGTAGCTCATCTGAACGTCACTCACAAGAGAGGTGGAAATGTGAAAATAGTATCTCTGTTGCTTGAGAAAATAGAGGCATTTGCAGTTCAACGCACAAAAGTACAGTTGAGTGTCATATCCAGAGGCCTTGCAAAAAGTTAAAGCTGTTTCCGACTGGTAAACTTGATAATTCGTTCCCAGTCAGAGAACAGAGTGTGACGTCAGTGGGTGCTGTAGTCGCTAGATAAATGGGCTGAAGATTTTGCAGCTGGCATATAATGTGGACCATTGTGAGGAGTTGCACTTTGCCAGGAATAACCAGGTAGAACTTACACAGTGACTGGTAGGGGATTGTGGTCTGCGGAGAACAGACGGATCTGGGAATATAGTCCCGTACGTCAAGGTGGAGTCATAAAGAGAGCTTTTGGCACATTGGCCTTCATAAATATAAGTACTGTTAACACGAATTGGAATGTTATGTTGGGGTTGTAAAGGACGTTAGTGAGGACAATCCTGGAGTATTGTGTGCAGTTTGGGCCACCTATCTATAGCACAGATATCAAGGAGATTGAAAGATTACAGATAACATGTATAATGATTTTCCCATGATTTGAGGACCTGAGTTGGAGAGAATGATTCAAATGATATTTTCCCACCTCAGCATCGGCGAGACTAGAACAAGAGGTCATAAATTAAGTGTAAATGGTGAATTGTTTAAGGGGAAGATGAGTGGGAGATTCTTAATTCAGAAAGCACAGTGAGTGTGGATTTGCCAGAGAAAGTGGTGAAAGCAGGAGACATTTGGATAGGTACATGGACGGGAGGAGTATGAAAGGTTATGGTCCTGGTGCAGGTCGATAGGACTAGGCCAGAAAACAGGTTATCACAGATTAGAAGAGCCGGTGGGTCTGTTTATCCATGTGGTGTTCCGTAACTCTATATCCTATCCCTAAGAATCGTTTCCAAAAACTTTCCTACCACTGCGTGAGTTTATATTTTCCAGGATGATCCACCCCCTACTTAAAAACATTTATAGTCACTTTTCTGGGATCTTACTTTTGGCTGGAGAGGAAACAAATATATTGGTCCAGCCCCCTACCTCTCTAAATAATCTGTAGTATATCCCAACAGGTTCTGAGGAAATTATCCACCTTATTTCCCCTTACAGACCAAACGCTACATCTTTTGTAACTATACAAAGTTAAAGTACGTTGTTGTTAAGTACGCAATAAGAAAGATTTAATCAAAGACTCTTACAGCGGAAAAAAATAGCCTTCAGCTCCTGTGCCCATGTGACTATTCAAGCTAATTCATGCCCAGAGGAGATGGGGCACACGCAGCAGACGGGTCTATTTTGTTGGGCACCAAGTTGGCCAGGAACGGCCAGTGTTAATGCTGAAAGTAAAGTGTCTAATTCGAAGCGTCGGCTCTATGCCTCACCATAGATGGTGCCTGACCTGGTATATTTCTTCAAATATTGCATTCAGTTCTGTTTAACATTCCATACAAAGGAGATATTCTGCAGGTGACTCCAGAGGAAATTCACCAGGATACGGAGGATCCCTGTGCGTAACCCCCTGAAAGCGGCTGCGCAGGGTGATGGGATGGTAAAGGCGATGTCCGGCCTACTTGTCTTTAGTAGTCGAGGCAGTGAGTTTCGGTGTCAGGTAGGTATGTTACAGTTTCATAAATCTCTAGTTTCATTGCATCTGACTTGTTGCAATCCTATCATCGGAAGAATGTGAAGGTTGTAGACGGGGAGTAGAAAAGGTTTACCGGGTTGCAGCCTGCATAAGGAGAGATTGGACAATTTAGGTTGATTTCCTCTGGAGCGGTGGACGCTGAGGGAGGTCTGGCAGACGTTTATCGGAATGTGAGAGCAGAGCCACAGACAGCGTGGACAACCTGTATTTTGCCCAAGGAGGAAATGTCTAATTCCCGAGAGCATATGTTTCAGTTGAAACGGGGAACATTAACTGATGAATCCATTCTTGCACTATTTATGTATTTTGAAATTTAATGTATTTTTAATCTTTTCTCTACACTGATGTTGTGCAAAAAAGAAACAACTGGCAAAACACTTTTGCTCCGCCACAACAAATATCGCTGGAACGGACCCACCGAGGCGTCAAAGAGGAACCACGCCCGTCTTTGTGAATGCCGCGGACAGAAACTCTGACAGCAGCTACTCTCTGAACTCCGCAACGGCGATGGAGCAGAACAAGAGGGGCTGAGCATGGGGTAGATTTGCACCCGGCCTATCGTAGCTCAGACCGACCGCTGTCCCCTGCTGTCACTGGCTGAGGTGCCTATCGGTCAATTGAGAAGATTAGTTGATGTGAAAGTCAGTCATGGAGAGAGGTGGAAATGTGAAAATGGTATCTATGTTGCTTTATGAAAACAGAGGCAGTTTCAGTTCAACCGATTAAAGTACAGTTGTACCTGTCTTATCCAGAGGCCTTCAAAAAGTCTGTCACTGGTAAACTTGATAACTTTTCCTAAACAGAGAACAGACAGTGAAGTCAGTGAATATGTGTCGTCTTCACAGTTCTCTCAATAAAGATACTTTATTGCTGGACGAAATGAAGCTTGTGATGTTTATAACGGATGTGGTGAATTGTACTGATCAAATACCTCGTCCTACTGAGGAAATTAGAATTATTGTGAGAGCTGCAGAAAGACATCTTGGTGTAACTGGTGTTACCAGTTTCATAAGGAAAAGGGCAAGGTATAGAGTTGTAAATGTGAGTTAAACGTATGTGGCATTTGTAGTAGAAATACATCATTCAACAGGTGGGGTATTAAAGTGGTTAATATGTACTACTTGTGGAAAATGACAGTAGTATTGCCTATTCTAAACCCGGAGCTCCCAGTCTGATCCTTCCAGTTATGGACCAATATGGTTAACCTCTCATTTGTGTAAACTTATGGACCTGTAGTACTGGAACAGTTGAATTATATTTTTGAAGAGGGATGAAATTTATCGTTTTATCAGAGAATATTTTGGAAGGGGAGAATGACGTTGGTTTCAGTACTATTTTCTGGAATACGATATTACGAAAGCACAGTTAAAATTAATTGTTGCAATGACAGTACTTTTGACATTGAAAAGGCATGTAATATTTATGGAAGGAAGGACTTTTGGAAATTAGGAGAGGGGAGATTGCAGCATTTTTTCTGATTTTTTTTTTTGTCATTTGGAATGTTCCTGCAAGTAAGGGTGAGAAAGATATATCCTGGTGTGTATGAGATAGCGAACGGGAGCATACAGGACAGTATTTGTAACCCTTTATTGTTTAATAATATGATTAATGATATTTGCCGAGATAGCGTCTGTAAATTATTATGTACGGATGAAGGAGCTTTCTGGATTAGAGGTAGAAATTTGAATTTTAGTGTATGAAGTTGCAATTATCTATTAATCTGTTTGAATAAAAAGGAAATAGATGACGATGTAAGCTTTCAGTAGCTGAACATCAGTTATGTGTTTTACAAATAGCTTAATTGATCTGCAGATGATTTGCATTTATACGATCAAACTCTTCAAGACGTGCCAGTACAAAGATGTTCGGGCATATGGGTGGACAATAAGCTGGCATGGAAGCGCTACATCGTTATAATAACTGATGAATAAAAAGGAACATTAAATATTCTCAGCTGTCCATGTGGATATTCTTGGGTGCTAGACGAAAATCATTTAGAATTGTTTAATTAAATCTGTTCTAGATACTGTCTGTGTGGCTTATGGATCAGCTTCATCTTCCGCTTTAAAATGCTTGGATGAGATGCAAGCATAGACTTTAAGATTGTGTTGTTATGCAGTAAAATTGTCCCATGTTTCGGTTTTATGATTTTAAATAGGATTATTAACCCCACAATTGCGGCAGATGAATATATTAACATACCCGATTAATTTCAGGGGGCAGAGACATTATCATGCTGTTGAAAGTGTGTTAGAGGACGGGTGGGAACACTCAGGAAGAGAGTTTTCAGTTTTGGATATCTGGGCTCTTATCACGCTTGGAGTATGGGCTTGTTGGATTATGCAATATGCCCCAGTGTCGCGTTCTCAGTAACTCTACTTTGTTTTCTTTTCCCAATGACATTAGTCGATTTTAGGTTGAACAGTTTAATACAATGTAAGTATTCTGTTCTGCCGGAGAATCTGTTGTCTCATCAGTATATTAAGGAAAATTATTATGATACGTTATCCATCAATCGTTACGAATCGTGTGAAGTTTGTAAGCATTTTTACAGATGGAACGAAAGATAATTTGACTGGGAATGCTGGAGTAGCCCATTCTTTTTGCCTAAAGTACAGAAAATGATATGAAATTACTTTGCAACCATTTATCAGTATATACAGATCAACTGGTTACCATCATTTTAGGCTTAAGGTGGGTGAAGAAATTTTTTCCTATGTAACGTTGTATTTTTTTCAGATTACTTTTCGGTTTTGATGACTCTTAAACATGTTATGCTAGCAGTCGGTCAGATTTACTGTTGGAAACTCACCAGGCATTAAATCATATTCAAGTACTTGTTTATATATTTTCTTCTTATAGGTACCTGCACACAGAGGTATTGAGGGGAATGAGTGGGTTGACTATAAGTTACAAAAGTTCAACTGTGGATAAAGACCCTTCACTTAACAAATCAGAAGTTCAGAGTTATGTATGTTGAGAATTAGGAGCTTATGGAAAGACTGATGGGAAAATGGGTACACCTTTACAGAATACATAAACGTGTTGGGTGAATGGGCAGAAAGGGGTAAAACAAGAATGGACGGAATTATATTGATATGAACTAGAATGGGAACATAGAAGTTTATGGTTTATGGGAGAACCAAGAAGGGAAGGAATTGTATCGCCATGACTTACTATGCTTAATTATTTCCTTTGTCATGTTGCAAAACATGTTTCCGGATCGTGCAGGCGTTTTCATTATGAAACGGTTGAACACAGGCCATTTCAAGGTGAAGCATATCAGGAAATAAATACTGCAGGCTTCCTTGCAATGCTGGGAGGGCTTGATTGATTACATTTAATCGTTTTCTTATGTCATGGGTGTGACTTTAATTAAATTCGCAGTAATGTGCGTACAATTACGTATATACGTACAATCGTATAATACGTATAATCGATATGATTTATTGGGGGTAATTTAGCTTTCATTAGAAGACAGAAGTAGTCAAGATTTTATTTCCCAATTGTCTACATCACTGTCCAGTCCAGTTGACAGCGTGAAAGCGCCTTTAAGTTGGAGTGTCAGCCGCCGTTTATCCAATGCCTGACCTACTTCATAATTTAGTCAATCATTCAAGGAGATAGCGGAGACTGGTGTGATTCACATTGGGTTAGTAAATGAGCATCTGACTCGACCCGCGCCGTCTTGTGGGAATGACTGACAGTGAAGTTGGTGACCGGAATGGGAATAGATGGACATATCCGCAGACGAATGTGCAGGCGGCATTCCGGAGTAGTTCTTTGTCTGGCATCTGGCGGGAAGAATGAGGTTCTGACTCTCTTGGACGGTGCTTTCAACCTCCCGACACACACACTATCTTAACGTCCCGGACTGCCGGTCGATGGGACAATCCGCCCGGGATTAACACCTGGGAGATCAGGCGGTGAATCTGAGGAGCTGGAGTCCGGATTGGAGACTCTGCCGCCGCCTCTGGCGACTACTCAGGATGCGGCGCCGTTAATCAACTGAAACATCGAAGTGACGGGATATTTCACCGCGCTGATCGCCTGTTCCCTGAATTTCGACTGAGTCACCATGTAAATAAATGTGTTTGTGCAGCAGCTGAAATTCATCAGGAAAATCCCGAAGTAATGAAAGATCCTTTCAGAATCATTGAAATCGTGTCCTTTTCCTGAGACCTGATAATATATGAAATTTACAACCACTGTCATCCACAGGAAGATGAAGCTGCCGGAGAGGGTGAAAAGTAAAACCACAGACCTCCTTCTGCTCTCCATCTCCGGGTCACTGCCGTTCTCCCCCTTGCTCTGACCCTTCAGCCCCTTACGGACCCGACTGGCCACTAAAATGTGCCTGACTGTCAGAGCGTTGAGCAGCAGGATCGCAGCGAAAGGGAGGAACGGAGTTAAAACCGTATCGAGCCAGTCATATCCTACCCACCCGGGGTCAGTGAAAACATTGTCCTTGGTAATACAGAACCACGGTACATTGTCGATGATCTCATTGGGTTCCGGTACAAAGTATCGGGGAACGTTTTTCAGACAGGACAGTACGCCCGTTGTTGTTAGAACCACAGCCGCAGTTTTCCCGATGCAATATTTTCTTTTCAGTTTCTGGCAGCAAATGGCGACAAACCGGTCAAAGGTGAAAGTGACGGTGAACCAGACAGAACAGTGTGTGGCTGTGAACCTCAGTACATCGATAACACTGCACACAGGGGTGATGCTCAGAAAACTCCACGGGATGTGATACATTCTGATTCGAGTCAAAATGACGTTGGTGACAATGGTCAGTAGATCGGCCGCTGCCATGGCCACCAGGTAGCGAGTGGTGCAGGTAGAGAGGCCGCACTTTCCCCGGGACAGGATCATAATAGCCACTACATTCACTGGAGAGAGAGAACAGACACTGGGCATTTCTTAAACAGAGAGTGGGATCGGACTGTGACAGACTCTACAGGGAGACGTGAAGCACAGGACCAGGGTTTCCCTCTGATCAATAACCTCGGAAAAGTGTACTTCAGAATGCAAACATCTCCCAGTCACAACTTCCCGGAGAGATCCCTGGCCCCAGCACTGGAACATCTCTGGACAAGGTGTCATTCAAGGCAAGAACAGCGTTCTATTCGATCCCGTGAGTTAGAGGAGAAACATAGACTTAGTTCCACTTGTTATTAAATATGAAAATTCAGAATGTGAAATTGACTTGATCAATATCTCTGATGGATATCTGCGCAGTGATGATCAGGTTGTAAGCTTGTAACATTATCTTAAACAGGTTCACACCGATTAACACACAGAAATACCGAACATGAGGTGCTCTGCTCACTCACCAGGAACTCCAATGACGGCAATGAACATGTAGAGCATTTTCTCCACACTGATATACCTGTCAATCATCGCAGACATTTTCTCTGGCCAGTGATTTGTCTCTTTGTGCGACAGGCGATCTCTCGGAATGAAATGTTAAGGCAGCACATGCCTGGGGTTTTTAAAGCCATTTAGCAATTCCACAGGGACAGATTGCAACAGATTGAAAAATAATGGTTTCTAAATTATTTACAAACCAATTACGTCGGACAGGTGCAATCCCTGCGATGACAGATTGTGATTAAATTAATGAATAATCTTTAGGTCATTTGTGTAAGTTAGTTTGTTACGACAAAGTTGACTGAACCGTCCCAGGTGTATTATCAATTAAAAATCACTCCTGCCTCCCCAGGTCTCAACAATCTTCCGTTCCATGTGAATTCAATATTCGATAGCTTTCAAACTGATTTCAGAGGGCTCGTCTAGGGAGGCTATTTGGGTGGAATTGAGGAATGGGAAACACGCAGAGAAACACAGTGACACACAGTAAGACGTATAGACAGACTGACAGACACACAAGCACACATAGACACACACACACACACACACACACACACACACACACACACTTACTTTCTTACCCCCTCTTCGGCTCTCAGCCGTGTTCTTTGACACATACAGGGTGCTATGATTAGAACATGCTCCCCCACTGTAGACTGGTGAGTTTGATGGCGATATGTCAGGGTTAGGGGCGGGTCCTGGATGAGCCCCCAAATGTTCTGAGTATGACTGAGTCTCTGAAGTCGTTGAGCGTTTCATGGATAGGAAAGTGTTTATTCATCACCACAGACAGACATTATTTTGGAAAACCCCTCGGTAGAATCCCCTAAACATAAACTTCATGAAGGGTTTATGCTTGAGGAGATTTGTAAGAGTCGGTGATTCAATACAGTTTCACAAGCTACTATGACATAATTTACTTCCATATTCTGTGTCTGAAAAATGGTGCATATGTACAGTGAAGCAACTTTAGCTGATAAGACACCTCGGAAGGTTCAGTCACCATTGTTGGGACAAAGTAACTCCCACAAATGGTCTAAATATAAATTCATCAGTTTATTCTGAATCTGTCACAGCGAGGATTGCACTTGCTTGACGTATTTGGTTTGTAAGTAAATTAAAAATCTTTACTTTAAAATCTGTTGAAATCTGTCTCCGTCGCTAACTGATATTAAAAATCTCAGGCATGTGTAATCTAAACATCTCATTCCGAGAGCTCGTCTGTAGCACAGGAGGACAAACCACTGGACAGAGAAAATGTCTGCAATGTTGGATAGGTACTTGAGTGTGGGGAAAACGTTGTACGTGTTCATTGCGGTCATTGAAGTTCCTGGTGAGTGAGCAGAGCAATTCATGTTTGCTATTTCTGTCAAGCCTCTGTAGCAGGGATCCAATCGCAGACCTGGTACAGTGCACACAGTGATATATACTGAGTCACAAATCCCGAGGTACAAACAAAGTCAGCGTCAAAATTCAGGTAAAGATCAAAACATCCAGAGAAATCCAAACACCAGAATCGCCAAACAGGCAGAGTCGCTATTCAGACGGACAGGGTACAGATACGAATGCTGGAAACGCTGAGGAAAATTCACTGGCACAATCTGGCAACTAACCGGTGAAAGCACCGGACTGAAATACACTGAGCAATAAACAGAGCGGCAGGTGATAGGTGGAGCACAATGAGACACAGGTGGCAGCAATACAGGTAATAATGAGAAACAGATGAGAGACGGAGTACTCAGTAACACAGGGGCCGGAGTAGAGCAGGAGCGGGGACAGGAACACATGGCAATGCGAGACCACAGACTGACAGCTGGAGGAAACATACAAAAAGACTGAGTTCAACTGGAGGTACTGACAGTACCCCCGCCCCCGCTACACACACACTACGGGCGCCTCCTGGGGTCACGGCGGTAGAGCTGGGTGCTGGCGATGGAAGTCCCTCATGAGGCAGGCCTCCAGGATATTACGGTTTGGGACCCGGCACCTCTCCTCAGGTCCGTAGCCCTCCTAGTCCACAAGGTACTGGAGGCCACGCCTCCAGTGACGAACGTCCAGCAGTCGACGCACCGTGAACACCTCTGACCCATCGATGTGCCGTGAGGGAGGGGGGATTTGGGTCAAGACACAGTGGTGGCCTATAATACGCGTTATGCGGGAGACATGGAAGGTGAGGTGAATACGACGGAGAATGGAGGGGAGTTTGAGACGTACTGCAGCATGGCTGATGACTTTAGCAATGGCAAAGAGGCCGATGAAGCGGGAATTTGTGGGAATCCACCTTGCGGGGTAGGTCTGAAGTTGAAAACCACACACGCTGTCCCTGTCTGTAATGCGGGGCCTTGGAGCGATGGCAGTCAGCTTGTCGCTTGATCCTGACAGAGGCTCGGAGAAGGGCATTGAGGTGAAAAGTCAGGAGATTAATCTGCAACTTTTTAAAACTCTGGCTCGGCCACATCTGGAGTATTTCATACAGTTCTGGTCATCCCACTGTTGGAAGGATGCTGACATTTTGTAGAGAGTGACTTCGTCAGTGGCTTCGTTCTGCTGCGCATTTGATTTTATGCCGCAGTTTCGTTTTGAAAGTGGAGTTTTCATTTCTACTGTAAGAAAAGTTATACCGGCAGTTCTGACCATCACTGCTGGTTAAACTCCAGTCGGAGAGTGAAGAATTATCTAAGTTTGGGAAGCTGAAGGATGGAGAAAAGTTGCTGTTGTCGGCGGTACAACAGGTTCGACCTTATTTAATCTTCATTCGGAAGGAATCAGTAACCTGCAATCCAAGATAGTCCCTGCTAAAGAGCAGAAAGGACTGGAGCAGGGTTTCTCCAAGGAAAGGTCAGCGCCTTTAAGCAGTTTTATTTCCTTCATCGTAACTCCTTCGGGCAAGGCATTTTTCATTTGGGATCGGCAGCAACGTCACGTCGTATGATAATTTAGTACTTCAAGGAAAGTCTCTCCTAATTAACTGTGTAAATCAATTGGACTTTTGCATTTACTACTTTAAAGAACTGAGTTCGTGTTTCTCGTTATAAGAACTGTTCGAGCTGCCGTATAGCAGTCCACTTCCGGTTAAGTAAGTCGTTTGTTTACTTTTATGTTTTTTTGAGCAGTGTTTAATAAAAGATTTATTTGATGATTTTAAAAAAAGCCTGTCTCAATTCTATATTCATTGTTGCCATATCGTAACAGCTAATTAAGGTCTGACACCTTGGTAAAAGTTATCTGAGAGCTTAATTCTTTTGGGATGCCCATACTTTTGCCTGGTTCTCCTTTCCTTTCATTCACTCTAAAATTGTACAAAACAAAAATAATACACTAATCTTGCTTAAAATGTTGAAAATAATGTTTCGTATTTAAGCGTATGACTTTCGGAGACCAGTTCATCTTCTATTCACTGAGCTATTCACAGTAACAGAAATTTTGACCAGGGTTGCCCAAACCTTTGCATGCCACTTTAAGTATTTGGATTTCAGTGGTAATACGGTAAACTGGATTTACAGATGACACCTGGATTCAGAGCGCGAGTGGACAGCGAAGTAGATTATCGAAAGTTGAAGATGTCTGTAGCAGCTGGGTAAATCGGCTGAAGATTTTGCAGCTGCAATGACATGTGGACCAGTGTGAGGGTGTTGCACTTTGCCAGGAACAACCAGTGTAGGGTGAATGGTAGGAGATTGTGGTCTGCAGAGAGCAGAGGAATCTGGGAACGCAGGAGAAATATCAGGAAGCTTGAAAGATACAGACAAAAGTTCGCAATGGTGATTCCTGGTCTGTCTTGGTGGGCACCAAGTTCGGCCTGTAAGTGCCACTGGCGATATTGAAAGTGAAGGGTATCATCTGCTCATTAGATGGTGCCTGACCTGGTATGTTTCCTGAAATACTGCATTCAGTTCCCGTTAGCATTTTATACAAAGGATAGCCAGTGCTGGAGGACTCCCCGGGACATCAAGCGGGATTGTGGCGGATCCCAGTGTGTAACTCCCTGAAAGTGGCTACTCAGGGTGGGTGGTAAAGGCGGTGTCGGGACTGCCTGTCTTTAGCAGTCGAGGCACTGGGTTCCAGTGTCAGGTAGATTCTACATTTTGCAGTTTTATAAATCTCCAGTTTAATCCCATCTCAAGTGCTGCGATTCTATTACAGGAAAATATGGAGGTTTTGGACGGTGGGTAGAGAGGTTTTCCAGGATTCGGAGTAGATAAGGACAGTTTGGAAAATCTAAGGATATTTTCCCTGGAGCGGCAGAGCCTGAGGGTTGTCTAGCAGAGGTTTATTGGAATATGAGAAGTGGACAACATGTATCTTCGTCACTAAGGATGAAAAGTCTAATTCCAGAGCCCATGTACTTAAGGTAAAAGCTAGAACCCTAACTGATGAGTCATTTTTGCACTAATTAGGTATTTTGTAATTCAGTGTAATTTTGTATCTTTTCTTAATACCACCGATAGCAGCAATTCGCTGCAGTCCGGAAGGGTGATGGAGTGGAAGAGGAGGGGCTATGTATGGCACAGATTTCCACCCGGCTTATCGTAGGTCAGACCCACTGCTGTCCCCTGCTCTCACTGGCTGAGCTGCCTGTCATTCAAGTATTTCATCTGACCGTCACTCACGAGAGAGGTGGAGATGTGAAAATAGTATCTATGTCGCCTTGAGAAAATAGAGGCAGATGCAGTTCAACACGCTGAAGTTCAGTTGCGTGTCATATCCCGAGGCCTTACAAAAAGTTAAACCAGTTTCCGACTGGTCAGCTTGATAAATTGTTCCCACACAGAGAACAGAGTGTGACGTCACTGGGCACTGTAGTCGCTAGATAAATGGGCTGAAGATTTTGCAGCTGGCATATAATGTGGACCATTGTGAGGTGTTGCACTTAGCCAGGAATAACCAGGTAGAACTAACACAATGACTGGCGGGGGATTGTCACCTGTGGAGAACAGGTGGATCTGGCAATATAGTCCCATACCTCAAGGTAGAGTCATGAACAGAGCTTTTGGCACATTGGCCTTCATAAATATAAGTACTGTTAACACGAATTGGAATGCTATGTTGAGGTTGTAAAGGACGGTAGTGAGGACGATCCTGGAGTATTGTGTGCAGTTTGGGCCACCTATCCATGGGCAAGTTATCAAGGAGATTGAAAGATTACAGATAACATTTATAATGATTTTCCCAGGATTTGAGAACCTGAGTTGGAGAGAATGATTCAAATGGTTTTGCCACCTCAGCTTGGGCGAGACTAGAACAAGAGGTCATAAGTTAAGTGTAAAAGGTGTGATGCTTAAGGGGAAGTTGAGATGCTTTCCTAATTCAGAAAGCAGTGTGAGTGTGGATTGGCCAGAGAAAGTGGTGAAAACATTTGGATAGGTACATGGACGGGAGGAGTATGAACGAATATGGTCCTGGTGCAGGTCGAAAGGACTCGGCCAGAAAACAGGTCATCACAGATTGGAAGAGACTCTTGGTCTGTTTATCCAGGTGGTGTTACGTAACTCTATATCCTATCCCTAAGAATCGTTTCCAAAAACTTTCCTACCACTGCGTGAGTTTATATTTTCCAGGATGATCTACCCCCTACTTAAAACATTTATAATCACTTTTCTGCGATCTTACTTTTGGCTCTCAATAATCTGCAGTATATCCCAACAGGTTCTGTGGAAATTGCCCACTTTATTTCCCGTTAATAAACCAAACGTTTCCCGTTAATAAACCATCCTTTGTAATTATACAAAGTTAAAATATATTGTCGTTAAGTACGAAATAAGAAAGATTAAGTCAAAGACTCTTACAGCGGGAAAAATAACCTTCAGCTCCTGTGCTCATGTGACTATTCAAGCTAATTCATGCCAAGAGGAGATGGGATACACGCAGCAGACGGGACTATTTTGTTGGGCACCAAGTCGGCAAGGAACTGCCGGTGTTAATGCTGAAAGTAAAGTGTATAATTCGAAACGTCAGCTCTATGCCTCTCCATAGATGGTGCCTGAATTGGTATGTTTCTTTAAATATTGCATTCAGTTCTGTTTAACATTCCATACAAAGGATATATTCTACAGATGACTCCAGAGGAAATGCACCAGGATATGGAGGATCCCTGTGTGTAACCCCCTGAAAGCGGCTGCGCAGGGTGATGGGATGGTAAAGGCGATGTCCGGCCTGCTTGTCTTCAGTAGTCGAGGCACTGAGTTTCGGTGTCAGGTAGGTATGTTACAATTTCATAAATCTCTAGTTTCATTGCATCTGAGGAGTTGCAATTCTATCATTGGAAGAATGTGAAGGTTGTAGACGGTGAGTAGAAAAGGTTTACCGGGTTGCAGCCTGGATAAGGAGAGATTGGGCAGTTTAGGCTTATTTTCTCTGGATCGGTGGACGCTGAGGGAGGTCTGGCAGACGTTTATCGGAATGTGAGAGGCACAGACAGAGTGGACAACCTGTATTTTGCACAAGGAGGAAATATCTAATACCCGAGAGCATAAATTTAAGTTGAAACGGGGAACAATAACTGATGAATCCATTCTTCCTCTATTTATGTATTTTTAAATTTAGTGTATTTTTTAACTTTTCTCCACACTAATGTTGTGTAAAAAAGAAACAACTAGCAAAACTCTTTTATTCCGCCACCACAAACATCGCTGGAATAGACCCACCGAGGCGTCGAAGGGGAACCACGCTCGTCTTTGTGAATGCCGAGGACGGAGACTCCGACAGCAGCTACCCTCTGAACTCCGCAACGGCGATGGAGCAGAAGAAGAGGGGCGGAGCATGGGGCAGATTTCCACCCGGCCTATCGTAGCTCAGACGGACCGCTGTCCCCTGCTGTCACTGGCTGAGATGCCTATCGGTTAATTGAGAAGATTAGTTAATGTGAACGTCAGTCATAGGGAGAAGTGGAAATGTGAAAATGTTGCCTAATGAAAACAGAGGCAGTTGCAGTTCAACAGGTTAAAGAACAGTTGTACGTGTCTTACCCAGAGGCCTTCAAAAAGTTTAACACGTCTGTGACTGGTAAACTTAAACTCACCAGGCATTAATTCATATTCAAGTACTTGTTTATATATTTTTGTCTTGTAGGTCCCTGAACACAGGTGTATTGAGGGGAACGAGTGGGTTGACTGTGAGTTACAAAAGTTTAACTGTGGATAAAGACACTTCACTTAACAATTCAGAAGTTCAGAGTTATGTATGTTGAGAATTAGGAGCTGATGGAAAGACTGATGGGAAAATCTGTACACCTTTACAGAATACATAAACGTGTTGGGTGTATGAGGAGAAAGGGGTAAAACAAGAACGGACGGAATTATATTGACATAAACTAGAATGGGAACATGAAAGTGCTGGGTTTATGGGGGAAGCAAGAAGCGAAGGAAGTATATCGCCATGATTTACTAAGCTTAATTATTCCTTTTGTCATGTTCCAAAACATGCTTCTGGATTGTGTAGACTTTTTCATTATGAACACAGGCCATTTCAGGGTGAAGCATATCAGGAAAGAAATCATACAGGCTTTATTGCAATTTTGGGGGCCTTAGCTGATTTCATTTAACCGCTTTCTTAAGTCATGGGTGTGACTTTAATTTAATTGGTAGTATTGTGTTTCATTACGCATAATCGATAGGATTTCTTGGTGATAATTTAGCGTTCATTAGAAGACAGAAGCAGTACTCTATTATTTCCCAGTTCTCTACACCCCAGTCAAGTCCAGTTGATGACGGGAATGCGCCTTTAAGTTTTAGTGCCTTAATTTTGCCAATCATTACACGAGATGGTGGAGACTGGTGTGATTCACATTGGGTTAGTAAATGAGCATCTGACTTGACTCACGCTGTCTTGTGGGAATGTCTGACAGTGAAGTTGGTGAGCGAAATGGGAATAGATGGACACATCCGCAGACGAATGTGCGGGCGGCATTCCGGAGTAGTTCTTTGTCTGGCATCTGGCGGGAAGAATAAGGTACCTAATCTCTTGGACGGTGTTTTGCACCTCCCGACACACACACTATCTCAACGTCCCGGACTGCCGGTCGATGGGACAATCCGCCCGGGAATAACACCTGGGAGATCAGGCGGTGAATTTGAGGAGCTGGAGGCCGGACTGGAGACTCTGCCGCCGCCTCTGGCGACAACTCAGGATGCGGCGCCATTAATCATCTGAAGCATCGAAGTGACGGGTATTTCACCGCGCTGATCGCCTGCTCCCTGAATTTCGACTGAGTCACCGCGTAAATAAATGTGTTCGTGCAGCAGCTGAAATTCATCAGGAAATACCCGACGTTGTGAAAGATCCATTCAGAATCACTGAAATCGTTTCCTATTCCCGAGACCTGATAATATATGAAATTGACAACCCTTGTCATCCACAGGAGGATGAAGCTGCCGGAGTTGGTGAAGAGTGTACTTCGACTGGGAATCGCAGCAACACGACGTGAAAGAGAATTTAAATCGTCTTAAAAAGTCTCTCCTTTAAATGGACTGTAAGCATTTTGAACTTTTGCAATACTACTTTGAATAACTGTTTTTGCAACATCGCTTTAAGAACTGTTTAAGCTGCCGCACAGCAGCTGGTTTCCGGTTACGTGAGTGATTTGTTTACTTTTGGGGGTTTGTTTTTCAGTGTTTAATAAACGTTTTATTTGTTATAAAAACCCCTGCCTCACTCATATATTTATTGTTGCTGAATCCATAATACTACCGATAAGGGGGAAACTGACCAATGGAGAATTGTTATGCTGTCTTGTATGTGTGAGCTGAGCGGGAGTTCGCGGTCTTTTTCCGTAGGCGAACGAGAAGGACGGACGAGTGAGGAGCGGACAGCGGTTCCAGAGAGGCGGATACTGGACGTCGGCAGTTCGGACGGTGGCCGAAGGCTCGGAAGGTCGTTGAGGATGGAACCGGAGGCGTAAGCTCCAACGTATTAAAATATTATGTGCACAAACTGATAAACTTATTTATTTGGCGCATTTAGGTTATCTGTTTCTACTAACCCACCACTAAGAAATAGCTATAAAGTTGCAATTATTTACTCTCTTTTCGTGTATTTTCTGGTATTTGTGTTGCGAGCGTGTACTGTGGGGGGGGGGGGACATTACACCGAATTTACACCCAAGTATCACACTATTGACGGGGAGACGGCGGTTCATCCTAGGCGAACGGGGGTGAACTGGGGGCACAGAGGCTACATTATCGATCTATCTCCCTCTCTCTCACTGTCTTTCCTTGTCTCCCTCAGGATCTTAGACGCTTCACTATCTCTCTCTCATTCTATTTTCTCTGCCTCTCTCACACGCCCTCGCGCTCACTCTCGCGACATCTTCCACGTGCCCTATCCCTCACGTGCTCTCCGCCAACTCTTTCGTGCGTTCTCCCCTCGCGATGTCTCCTTCTGTCGCTCTCCCTCGCGCTCACCATCGCCCGCACCCTCTCCGTCACGCCCTTTACATCACGCTCTGTCGAGCTTCATCTCCACGGCACCAGCTCCCTCGCGCCCTCTCCCTCACGTGCTCTCCGGCGCGCACTTTCCTCGCGATATCTCATTCGCTCTCTTCCTCGCGCTCACTCTCCCTACCTCACTATCCCTCACAGAGAGACAAATGAACGTAACAGTACTTTGTCTTTCATTGTAAAACAGGAAAATTCTTTTACAGGAAGATATTTCAAGATGGCAGTGAGAAGGAAAACCTACAGGTAGAGAAGGAGGGGAATAAAAGGTGGTGAAGGAAAGGACGGGTTTTGACGGGAGTAGCAGTGGTTGATAGAGATGAAAATATACTCCAAGATCAGAAGGTTTTGTCAGAACCGGGGAGAAGGGGAAACAGGTTAGCCTCAAGCTTCAATATAACAGGGCGGGACGTGAGGCTCAAAAGGGATTTCTCTGGGATGCTGAGGCCAGTGATGCCGTCGGGATCAGCTGCAAAGAGCTGTTTTGTAATTCTAAGGCAACACACAAAAAGGGAAATGAGTAAATAATTGACAGGACTCTGAAGAAGGGTCTCGGCCCCAAACGTCGACAGTTTATTCTTTTCCATAGATGCTGCCTGGCCTGCTGAGTTCCTCCAGCATTTTGTGTGAGGAGAAGAGTAAACAGTCGAGGTTTCGTGGCGAGACCCTTCACCAGGATTTGACTCTCTGTGTCGTTTTGTATTTCGAGCGAATGCAGATTCTCTCCTGTTTGTTCTGTAACTCTGTTCATCACATTGTTTCCATAGAATCACAAGTGGGGGGATACATTAGGGAGCATGAAGGCAGCTGAATTCTAATACTTTACTGCATTTATTTCTAATGGTTCATTTTGCCAATCTTTCTGCCTACGATTTCGACCCTACCGATAGCTCTGACCGTACTCAAACATCAAATTAACACTCCGTCCGAGATACGCATGTCCACCCCACTTAATACACAGGCATGATTAACCGGTACTCCCTCGATCTCACACCAGAGTTCAATCTTATCCGAATCCATCACCCCCTTGTTTAAACCGGGGCGTTTAAACCCCGAACGAGAAACCCCACAATGGAACCTCAGTGCCTCCAGTTGACCCCTGTTCGCCTAGGGTGAACCAGTAGAGCAATACCTATGTGCAAATACGGTGTAATGCCCCCCATTACACGCTCACAATACAAACTTGTAACGCTTTCTGGGTTGTATGAATACCAGGCTCTGCTGTTTGGAATTAAAAATGCTTCAGGAATATTCCGGAGAATAATTAATTCAGTAATTCAATGGTTAAAACACACAGATGCCTATATTGATGATTTATTCACAGAGAGTGACACTTGGGAAGCACATAACTCCGCAATGGAGGAGTTGCATCAGTCTCCGAGTGACATTATTAACAATAAAAGGGCACAGGCCGTACTGAGGAAGACGGTGATTTGCTGGAGGTTAAGTGGAGATAATATTGGAAGGGATATCAAACTTGGAAGAGATGTTAAGATGTTTGGGGTATGATTTAGAAAATGGGGGGATTTGTTGGGATCATGATATTCCAGTGTTGATTAATGAGGGCAAAATGAGTGTTACTGAAACAGGGAAGGTTGTGTTACTGGCTGGGTCATTTGCTGAGATTCCTAATCAGGATAATTTAAGTAAAGAAGTTAAATAATGTAGGAATATGTTTTCCAGTGAATACCCTGATGTGTTGGAAGTCAGCTGTAGCAATGATAGTATCACTGATATAGCGTTTTCTTTGTATAAAGTTAAGAAGTCTATTAATAATGCAGGTCAGGTGTCCCCAGAAAAGGGTGACATATGTAAATGTAATTGTATATAATTCACTTTTGTGAAAATATTAAATGTTTGAATTGTGCATCTACTTTCCTCACGGAAAATGGCAACAGTCGTGCCTATTCTAAAACCTGGCAGATCCCCATTTGGTCCTTCTTGTTATGGGCCTATATCGTGAATGTCTCATTTATGTAAACTGATGGAATGTATGGTAATCAAGCGCTTAAGTTATAGTTTGGAAAGAGTGGTGATAAAGTGTTTTATTAGAGTCAATTTTGGAAGGGTAAAATGACATTAGATTCAGTTTTATGTTTGGAAGATGATAATTAGGAAAGCACAATTCAATAAAGATGTTGTAATAGCAGTACTTTTGATACTGAAAAGGGAAACTATTTTAAGGAAATGACTTTCGATTAAATTATGGCAATTAGGAGTGAGGGGAGATTGTATAATTTTTCTGAGTTTTTTATTTGGACAGACTGTGCAAGTACGGGTCGGCATGTTATGTTTGTGTTTCTATGAGATAGAGAATGGGATCCCACAAGGCAGTATTTGTAGCCCTTCATTATTTAAAATTAGGATTAATTATATATTGTCTGAGATGGGTACTGGTTAAATCATAATATACAGATGATGTAGCTTTATACATTAGAGGTAGCAATTGCAATTTACAAATAATAGGGCAAACAGTTGACAAATTGATGAGAATCTTAAGCTTTCAGTCGGTAAAGCACATTACGTGCTTTACAAACAGGATTAATCGACTTCCACCTGATTATAAATTATAGGATTAATGTCTTGAGGAAGTGTCAGTGGTAAGATTTCTCTGTATGTGGATGGATGATAAGCTGACATGGAAGCACCTATCAGTAAAATAATTGATAAATGTAAAGGAGCTTCAAATCTCCTCAGGCATCTATGTGGGTATTCATGGGTGCAACATGCAAATGTTTGTTGACCAATTATATTTGTTTAATTTGATCTGTTCTTGATTGTGCCTGTGTGGCTTATGGATCAGCTTCAACTTCAAATTAAAGATGTTTGTATGTGATACAATTACAGGCTTTAAGATTTTGTTCTGGTGCAGTAATGTCGTCTTCTGTTTTGGCTTTACTGATTGCAATGGGACAATTGCCCTCAGAATGACAGAGGTTGAAGTTGATGTCAACAAACTGGATTAATTTCAGAGGGCAAAGAAATGATCATCCTGTTAAAGGTGCTGGAGGACTGTTGTGAACATCACAGGAAGAGTTTTCTTTTGTTTTGGGTGACTGGGTTCGTATCAAGTTGGGGATACGGGTGTATTTGATACAATATGTCCCATTTTAGCCTTCTTGGTCACCCTACCTTGTTTTTTTCCAATGACATGATACAGGTTACATGATAAGATTCGCTTCTGCCTGAGAGTCTGTTGTTTCATCAGTATATTAATGAAAGTTATTATCATACAGTAACCATTTTTACAGATGAATCAGAATATAATTTAACTGGGAATGTGGGTGTGGTTGTTTTTGTATGGCTGAATTGCAGGTAAACGAGAAATAAATGACTGAAAGCCATTTATCAGCATAGGAAGCATAATTCTTTGCCAACAGTTAGGCTTACAGTGGGTGGAGGAAATTGGTCCTTATAATTTGCTCAGAATACATTCCGGTTTTGATGAGTCTGAAACAGGTCATTCTGGCAGTAGGTCAGATTGACTTTTGAAAACTCGTCAAACGGTATTTCATGTATAAAGTTTGATTTATATGTCTGCACATTATGGGCCCTGCACATCACACTGTTGAGGGAAATGATGGAGTTGACTGTTTAGCAACAAAAGCTGTTACATGTTAAGCTGTGGATATAAACCTTCCACTTAGCAAATTAGAAGCTAAAGGGTTGGTAGTGTTAAGAATTAGGGGCTTATGTCAAGACATAGGATAATGGACACAAGGACAGACACCTTTACAGAATACATAAAACAGTTGGGTTTATAGAAGAAGGGCTTCAAACAAGGGAAGGAATGATATTGACATGACATAGAAATGTCCACACTATGCTTAATTATGCCTTCTAACTAATTGGAAAACTTCATTCTGTGTCGTGTAGATTTTGTCATTATGAAACTGTCGAAACACATACTATTTCAATGTGATGCGTATAAGGCTGAAGAAAAATCAAATGCAGTCTTCAGTACAATCTTTGCGAGGGTAGATATTTTTCAGATAAAACCTTTATTAAATTATGGTACTGACTTTACATTAATTGAGAGTTTGAGCTGGAAAAGGCATGTAATAATTGTGTTAAGCCTATGGAAATGGCATATAAGGTAGCAAAGGTGAGTGGGATGTTGGATTATTGGGATTTTCTTAAAATCCAACAAAAGGCAACGAAAAAAGTCATAAGAATGGTAAAGATGAAATATGAGGGCAAACTGGCCGATAATATAAATCAGGATACTAAAAGTTCAGTTTTCAGTTACATGAAGAGTCAAAGGGAGATGAGAGTTGATACTGGACCACTGGAAAATGATGCTGGTGAAGAAGTAATGGGGGACAAAGAAATGACAGATGAACTTAATGAACAATCTTCACTGTCTTTTCCGGTCAGCACCGCCCCCACTTGTCCCATTTAACCTGTCTCATTACGGGTGGACTTTAGGACCCGGGGGAGCTCCGGACCCGCCGCCCGCAGCTGCTGCTGAATCCCCGCTGTTTCTGTTCGGTTGAAAGAATGCGGTGAACGAGTTAAAATTAATCGATCGATAATTCTCATCTCGTGTTTATTTCACTCCATAGATCCATAGAACACTACAACACAGAAAACAGGCCATTTGGCACTTCTAGTCTGTGCGGAATTTTTATTCCGCTCGTCCCATTGACCTGCACCCAGTCCGTAACTCTCCAGACCTCTCCCATCCATGTTTCTATCCAATTTATTCTTAAAACTTAAGAGTGAACCCGCATTTACTATGTCAGATGGCAGCTCGTTCCACACTCCCACCACACTCTGAGTGAAGAAGTTCCTCCTAATGTTCCCCCTAAACCTTTCCCCTTTCACCCTAAAGCCATGTCCTCTCGTATTTATCGTTCCTAATCTAAGTGGAATGAACCTACTCGCATTTACTGTCTATATCCCCCATAATTTTGTAAACCTCTATCAAATCCCCCCTCATTCTTCTATGCTCCAAGGAATAAAGTCATAACCTGTTCAATCTTTCCCTGTAACTCAGCTCCTGAAGACCTGGCAATATCCTAGTAAATCTTCTCTGCACTCTTTCAATCTTACTGATATCCTTCCTATAGTTAGGTGACCAGAACTGCAAATAATACTCCAAATTTGTCCTCACCAATGTCTTAAACAATCTCGTATAACATCCCAACTCCTGTATTCAGTACTTTGATTTACGAATGCCAGGATGCCAAAAGCCTTCTTTACAACCCTGTCTACCTGTGACGCCACTTTCAGGGAAATATGTAGCTGAACTCCCAGATCCCTTTGTTCCTCCGCACTCCTCAGTGCCCTACCATTTACTGTGTATGTCCTACCTTGGTTTGTCCTTCCAAAATGCAACACCTCAAGCTTGTCTGCATTAAATTCCATCTGCCATTTTCTGGCCCATTTTTCCAGTTGGTCCAGATCCCTCAGCAAGCTTTGAAAGCCTTCCTCGCTGTCCACAGCGCCTCCAATCTTGGTGTCATCAGCAAAATTGCTGATCCAATTGACCACATCTATATAATTGATATAGACAATAAACAACAATGGTCCCAGCACAGATCCCTGAGGCACACCACTAGTCACAGGTCTCCAGTCTGAGAAGCAATCATCCACTACCACTCTCTGTCTTCTCCTACACAGCCAATTTCGAATCCAGTTTACAACCTTTCTATGGACACCTGATGTCTGAAACTTCTGAACTAACCTCCCATGTAGGATCTTGTCAAAGGCCTTACTAAAGTTCATGCAGACAACATCCACAGCCTTTCCTTCATCTACTTTCTTGGTAACCTTCTCGAAAAACTCTACAAATTTCATTAAACACGATCTACCATGCACAAAGCCATACTGAATATACTTAATCAGCCTTTGGCTGTCCAAATACTTGCATATCCGATCTCTCAGAACACCTTCCAATAACTTACCTACTACTGATGTCAGGCTCACTGGCCTGTAGTTACCTGGTTTACTATTGGAGCCTTTTTTAAACAACGGAATAACATGAGCTACACTCCAATCCTCCAGCACCCGTGGTTGAGGACATTTTAAATATTTCTGTCAGGGCGCCTGCAATTTCTACACTAGTCTCTCTCAAGCTCCGAGAAAATATCAAGTCAGGCCCGGGGGATTTATCTACCTTTATTCGCTGTAAGGCAGCAAGCACCTCCTCCTCTTTAATCTACAAATGTTCCATGACGCTACTGCTTGTTTCCCTTCCTTCCATATACACTGTGCCAGTTTCCTGAGTAAATACTGATGCAAAAAAACTGTTTAAGATCTTCCCCATCTCGTTAGGCTCCACACATAGACGACCAATCTGATCTTCTAGGGGACCAATTTTGTCCCTTACAATCCTTTTACGCTTAATATACTTGTAGAAACCCTGCACATTATCTGCCAAAGCCACCTCATGTCTTCCTTTTTTCCTTCCTGATTTCCTTCTTTAGTATTTTCTTACATTTTCTATACTCTTCAAGTAACTCATGTGTTCTTTGTTGCCTATACCTGCTATACACTTCTCTCATTTTCTTAACCAGATCGCCAATATCCCTTGAAAACCAAGGTTCCCCATGCCTGTTAACTTTGCCTTTAACCCTAACAGGAAGGTGCAAACTCTGCACTCACAAAATGTCGCCTTTGAAGGCCTTCCACTTACTGAACACATCCTTGCCAGAAAAAAAAAATCCCAATCCACTCTTCCAAGATCTTTTTTCATTTCCACAAAATTGGCCCTTCTGCAATTAGATCCTCAACTCATCCTTATCCATAATTAACTTGAAACTAATGACATTATGGTCACTGGACCCAAAATGTTCGCCTACACATACTTCTGTCACCTGACCTGTCTGGTTTCCTAATAGGAGATCAAGTATAGCATCCTCTCTCGTAGGTACCTCTATATATTGATTTAAAAAACTTTCCTGAAAACATTTCACAAACTCCAAGCCATCTAGCCCTATTACAGTTTGGGAGTCCCAGTCAATATGAGGAAAATAAAAATCCCCTACTATTACAACTTCCTGTTTCTTACATCGGTCTTCTATCTTTATACAGATTTGCTCCTTCAATTCTCTCTGAGTATTGTGCGGTCTGTAATACACCCCTATTAGTGTGGTCACAACTTTTCCGTTCCTCAGCTCCACCCATATGGCCTCTGCAGACAAGCCCTCCGGTCTGTCCTGTCTACGCACAGCTGTGATATTTTCCCTGACTAGTAATGCCACCCCTCCCCCTCTATCACGTCTGAAACAACGAATATTTCTATCATGTATAAACCTTAGGTGGGAGGTTATCTTTTTGTATTAATGTATTAAAAATAAATTATACATTCTACCAATTGAACCTCTTACTAAAGGATTCATATACAAAATAGTATCCAACAAATCAGATTCTTGCATATATGGGAACTTAGATAATTATTTTTGTAAAAAATGTCTCACCTGAAGGTATTGCAGTAAGTGTGTATGAGAGAAAGAATATTTGCTAATTAACTCTTCAAAAGTCATCAATCGCCCATCACAAAATAAATGAAAATAAAAATAAATAAATCTGCAAAAAAAAACAGATCCACTTAATCACTAAAGATTAAACAAGTTTGGGAGAGAGAACTTAATGTGACCTTTGTTAATGAAGATAGTCAATTCTTCTTTAATATGAACCAATCAGTGTTTAATTCAATTTAAAATTGTTCACTGTTAATATTTAACAAAGGAGAGACTATCCAAAATATTTCCTAACCTGGACAATTATTGCGATAGGTGTAAAACTGAAGTAGCCACTTTTTCACATATGTTCTGGTCATGTTCTTCACCAAAATCTTTTTGGAAATCTTTATTTTCTACAATTTCTAAAGCTCTGAAAATTAATTTACAACCTAATGTACAAACCTTTGAATTCTGTCTATACATGCAGTCCTCGTATGACCTTTATCCTCCTCCACCTCACTATCTGCTCTAACACTCTGGTTCCCCTCCCTCTGCAAATCTAGATTAAATCTCCCGGAGCAGCACTGGCAAATCTACCCGCAAGAATGTTAGTCCCCCTCCAGTTCAGGGGCAAACCGTCCCGTCGGAACAGGCCCCACCTTCCCGGGAACAAAGCCCAATTGTCCAGAAACATGAAGCCCTCCCTCCTGCACCATCTCCTTAGCCACGTATTTAGCTGCACTCTCCGCACATTTATATTTACAGGGACTTTACTCCTGACGCCGGTCCCGGGACCCGACCCGTTTACAGACCCGGAGCGGAACCGGAGCAGATTCTCAGCCACTGGTTCACAACCCAAGTCCGGAAGAGAGGATAAAGTTTCCCCGTGAATTTATTCCCAGTGAAGGTGTGGAGATGGGACTTGGTCTCCGCGTTGTAAAATGAAACTGTCCCGGACTCGTAACTGAGATAAACTCCCACCCTCCCGGGGATGGGACCGGCAGCGAGACGGGACTCGGGGGAGGTGAGAACCCGGAACATGTCATAATCCCGGTGTAACACGTCATTATATCGCCCGATGACCCAGAATCCGGTCTCCGGACTCAGTCTGAACAATCCCTTCCTCTTTACAGACTCGGCGGCGACTCCCAGACACCAGAACCGATTCACCGTCACCTCCACCTCCCAGTAATGTCTCCCCGATGTGAATCCCTCTGATCCCAGCACACAAGCCAGGTCTGTGAATCTCTTCCCGGTGTCAGGGAGATCCCACCAGGTCGGGGTCCGTCTCACAATCTTCCGATCCTCAGACACCTCGAGATACGGATTCGCCGTTTCCACATCCAGGGTGACAGAGACTGGTGGGAGAAGCAGAGAATTAGAGAGTCCCCGGGGATCGCGAGGAGACTTGGGCAGCGAGGCCCCGGGGATCGGGGGGAGACTCGGACCGCGCGGCCTCGGGGATCGGGGGGAGACTCCGACAGCGCGGCCCCGGGGATCGGGGGGGAGGGGAGACTTGGGCAGCGGGGCCCCGGGGATCGGGGGGGAGACTCGGGCAATGCGGCCCCGGGGATCGGGGGGGGGGGGAGACTCGGGCAGCGCGGCCCAGGAGATCGGGGGGAGACTCGGGCAGCGGGGCCCCGGGGATCGGTGGGAGACTCGGGCAGCGCGGGCCCGGGGATCGGGGGGAGACTCTGTCAGCGCGGCCCCGGGACCGAAGGAAAGGCCGCTGGGCCTCAGGCGCGGTCGGGTGGCCGACTCGACAAAAGCGGATGGACAACTAATGTCTCCCCAAGGGTTTTCCGCTGGACGGGGAGCAGAGAGACCCCTGGCCCTTGACTCCTCAGACAGGGGAAACATCCTCCCTCACTCCAGCCTGTTGACCTCTGAAAGAATTTTGTGTTTCCATGAAATCTCCTCTCATTCTTCGAAACTGGGAACAGAGAACATAGAACAGTACAGTACAGGAACAGGCCCTTCATTCAATGTTCACATTCATTTGTGAGTGTGAAGTGGGGCAGTGTGATGGTTTGAGACAGTAAAGGAGGTGATAATGGGAACCAGTAGGGGAGAGATGAATGGCAGATTGAACCAGGAGGGGGAGGGGTGGAAAGCCTGTGGGTGAACTGTGTGTGTAGACGTAATGAGAAGCTAGAGGGGGCAAAGATGGCAGATGAGGATGACTTTGTCCCCTTTCCCACAACTCCATCCCCCGCAGCCCCTCATTAGGACAGGGGATGAATTTGCAGGAACCCTTAAGCAACACAGGCCTTGATGAAGTGTTTCAGTCTGAACCGTGGACTGTTTACACTTTTCCATAGAAACTTTCTGGCCTGCTGATACTCCAACAATTTGTGTGTGTTACTCTGCTTAAAATATACTCAATTATTTGGCCTCCACAGCTGCCTGTGGCAGATTCACTATCCTGTGGATAAAGGAATTCCACTTCATCTCTGTCCTAAATGGACATCCCTATAGTCGGAGCCTGTGCTTACCGTTCTCGACCCACCCACATCCTCCCAATATCAACTCTCTCCAGACAGGTGTCAGAGAGATCTGGCGAGACCCTTCATCAGGACCTGTGTAGCTTGGATTACCAGCATCCACAGATTTTCTCCTGTTTGATTTTTAAAGCAGAAGTTAATAAGTAAACTTCTTGATTAGTCAGAGTCTGAAAAGTTATGGGGAGGAGGCGGGAGAATGGGGTTGAGGGGGATAATAAATCAGTTATTCTTCTGAACTCTAGTGAATACAGGCCCAGAACCAACAAACACTCCTCATATGTTAACTCTTTCATTCCCGGAATCATTCTTGTGAATCTTCCGCACCCCTTCCAATGCCAGTACATGTTTTCCGATAGATGGTACCCAAAACTGCTCACAATACTCCGTGTGGTCTGACCAATGCCTTATAAAACCTCAGAATTACATTTTTGCTCTTCTACTCTAATCCTCTCGAAATGAAAGCAAACATTGAGTTTGCCAATCTTACCACTGACACAAACTGCAAGTTAACCTTCAGAGAATCCTGCACAAGGACACCCATGTCCGTTTGCACCTCTGATTTTTGAATTTCGCCCTGTTTACAGAATTGTCTATGCGTTTAATTCCTTCGACCAAAGTCGTACCTGCCTAAGTTTGTACCTGCCAATCTCTACCTGTGCTACAAGATCCTTATTCCGTATACTGGTGCATTCAAATAAGACCATAAGACAAAGCAGCAGAAGCCGGCCATTCGGCCCTTCGAATCTGTTCCGCCATTTTATCATGAGCTGATCCATTCTCCCATTTATTCCCACTCCCCCACCTTCTCACCATGACCTTTGATGTCCTGGCTACTCACATACCTATCAATCTCTGTCTTAAATACACCCAATGACTTGGCTTCCACTGCCGCAAGAAATTCACAAAGTCACCACCCTCTGGCTAAAAAAGTTTCTTTGCATCTCCGTTCTGAATGGGCGCCCTTCAATCCTTAAGTCATGCTCTCTCGTGCTAGACTCCCCCACCATGGGAAACAACTTTGCCACATCCACTCTGTCCATGCCTTTTAACCTTCGAAATGTTTCTGTGAGGTCCCCCCTCATTCTTCTAAACCCCAAGGAGTACAGTCCAAGAGCGGTCAAACGTTCCTCGTATGTTGACCCTCTCATTCCCGGAATCATTCTAGTGAATTTGTTCTGAACCCTCTCCAATGTCAGAACATCCTTTCTTAAATAAGGAGCCCAAAACTGAACACAGTATTCCAAGTGAGGTCTTACCAGTTCCTTATAGAGCCTTAATATCACATCCCTGCTCTTATACTCTATTCCTCTAGAAATGACTGCCAACATTGCATTCGCCTTCTTCACCACCGACTCAAACTGGAGGTTAACCTTAAGGGTATCCTGCACGAGCACTCCCAAGTCCCATTGCATCTCAGAACTTTGAATTCTCTCTCCATTTAATAATAGCCCGTTTATTTCTACTACCAACGTGCATGACCATACACTTTTCAACATTGTATTTCACTTGCCACTTCTTTGACCATTCTCCTAATCTATCCAAGTCTCTCTGCAGACTCTCTGTTTCCTCAGCACTACCGTCCCCTCCACCTATCTTTGTATCATCAGCAAACTTAGCCACAAAGTCATCTATTCCATATTCCAAATCGTTGATATACAACGTAAAAAGAAGCAGCCCCAACACGGACCCATGTGAAACACCACTGGTAATCTGCAGACAACCAGAATGGGATCCTTTATTCCCACCCTCTGTTTCCTGCCAATCAGCCAACGCTCTATCCACATATGTAACTTTCCCGTAATTCCATGGGCTCTTATCATGTTTAGCAGCCTTGTCATGGGCACCTTGTCAAAGCCCTTCTGAAAATCCAAATACACAACATCCACTGCATCTCCCTTGTCTAGCCTACTTATAATTTCCTCAAAAAATTTCAATGGATTTGTCAGGCAGGATTTTCCTTTAAGGAAACCATGCTGAGTTTGGCCTATCTTCTCATATGCCTCCAGATACTCGGTAACCTGATCCTTGACAATTGACTCCAACAACTTCCCAACCACTTCTCAAGCTAACAGGTCTATAATTTACTTTTTGCTTCCTTGCCACTTTCTTAAATACCAGAGTGGCATTTGCAATCTTCCACTCCTCCGGAACCATGCCGGAGTCTATTGACTTTTGAAAGAGCATTGCTAATGCCTTCGCGATCTCCACAACTACTTCCTTCAAAACACAAGGGTGCATTCCATCTGGTCCTGGAGATTTATCTACCTTTAGACTATTCAGCTTCCTGAGTACTTTCTCTGTCATAATTGTGACTGCGCACACTTCTCTTCCCTGACACCCTTGAGTGTCCGGTATACTGCTGATATCTTCCTCAGTGAGGACTGATGCAAATACTCGTTCAGTTCCTCAGCCATCTCCTTATCTCCCATTACAATTTCTCCAGCAACATTTTCTTTCGGTGCTTTCTCCACTCTCACCCGTTTTTTACTCTTTATATACTTGAAAAAGCTTTATCTTCTTTGATATTAGTTGCTAGCTTCCTTTCATAGTTCATCTTTTCCCTCTTAATGGCCTTCTGAGTTTCCTTTTGTAAGCTTTTAAAATCTTCCCAATCCTCTTTCTTCCCACTAATTTTTGTTTCCTTGAATGCCCTCTCCTTTGCTTTTACTTTGGCTTTCACTTCTCTTGTCAGGCACGGTCGCATCCTTTTTCCATTTGAAAATTTCTTCTTTTTTGGAATATATCTGTCTTGCACATTTCTCACTTCACGCATAAACTCCAGCCACTGCTGCTCTGCCGTCCTCCCGCTAGTGTCCCTTTCCAGTCAAATTTGGCCAGTCCCTCTCTCGTGCAATTGTAATTTCCTTTACTCCACTGAAATACCGACACATCGGATCTCGGCTTCTCTTTCTCAAATTTCACAGTGAACTCAATCATGTTACAATCACTGTCTCCTAACGGTTCCTTCACCTCAATCTCTCTAATTACCTCTGGGTCATTACACAATATCCAATCCAGTACCTCTGATCCCCTAGTGGGCTCAACAACAAGCTGTTCTGAAAAGCCATCTCGTAGACACTCTACAAATTCTCTCTCTTGAGATCCAGTGTCGACCTGATTTTCCCAATTCACTCGCATGTTAAAATCCCCCACAATTATCATAACACTGCCCTTCTGGCAAGCCTTTTCTATTTCATGTTGTAATTTGTAGTCCACCTCACTGCAGCTGTTAGGAGGCCTGTAGATAACAGCCATCAGGGTCCCTTTACCCCTGCTATTTCTTAGCTCAACCCGGAAAGATTCTGCACCTTCCGATCCTATGTCACCTCTTTCTAATGATTTAATATCATTTCTTACCAATAAAGCCACGGCACCCCCTCTGCCTACCTGCCTATCCTTCCGATACACCGTGTATCCTTGTACGTTCAGCTCCCAGAGACATGTATCCTTTAGTCACGTCTCGGTGATGGCCACAAAATTATACCTGCCAATCTGCAGCTGTGCAGCAAGATCATCCACCTTATTCCTTATGCTGTGTGTATTTAAGGACAACATCTTAAGCCCAGTGTTTGATACTTTTTGTTTTGATTGCACTGCAACTCATCCCAGTGGCTGCAAATTTGCCCCATCACCTGCCTGTCCTTCCTGACATATTTACTGCTCACTATCTTAGATTTATATCTGTTTTCCCCCTCCTCTACTCTATCATTCCGGTTTCCCATACCACTTCCAAATTAATTCAATCCCTCCATAACAGCTCTATTAAACATTCCCGCTATCGTATTGATCCCCTTCGGGTTCAGGTGTAACCCGTCCTTTTTGAACAGGTAATACTTCCCCCTGAAGAGATCCCAATGATCCAAGAATCTGAAGCCCTGACCCCTGCACCAGTCTCTCAGCCACACATTCATCTGCCTGATCCTACTATTCTTGCCCTCGCTAGCACGTGGCACAGGTAGCAATCCTGAGATTACTACCCTGGAGGTCCTTATTCTCAGCTTCATTCCCAATTCCCGGAAATCTCTCTTCAGGACCTACCCCCTTTTCCTCTCTATGTCATTGGTACCAACATGTACCAAGACAGCTGGCTGCTCGCCCTCTCCCTTCAGAATATCCTGGACTCGATCCGAGACATCCCGTACCCTGGCACCTGGGAGGCAGCACACCATGCGGGTATCTCTACCAGGCTCACAGAATCTCCTGTCTGTTCCCCTGACTATGGAATCCCCTATGACTACCGCATTCCTCTTCTCCCTCCTTCCCTCCTGCACAACTGCGCCAGCCTCAGTGCCAGAGACCCGGTCATCGTGGCAGTCCACTGTCAGGTCATCCCCATCAACAGCATCCGAAGCGATATATTTGTTGCTGAGTGGGGCAGCCACAGGGGTGCTCTCCACTATCCGGGCATTTCCCTTCCCTCTCCTGACAGTCACCCAGTTTTCTGACCCCTGTAGCCTAGGGATGACTACCTCCCTGTAGCTCCTGTCTATCATCTCTTCATTTTCTCTAATAAGCAGTAGGCCATCAAGCTGCAGCTCCAGATCCCTAACACGGTCTCCGAGGAGCTGAATCTCGGTTCACCTTGTGCAGATGTGACTATCAGGGAGGCTGGAGGTCTCCCAGGATTCCTACATCTGACACCCTGAACAAAGCACTAACCCTGCAGACATGCTACCTAATTCTACAGGAATGAAACAAAGAAAGATAGGTCTACTCACCCACTTACTTCGCCAAGCACACGAACTTTTTAAACCATTAGCTTATGTGCCCTGCTGTTCCCCCGTCCGACGGGCCGAGTTGCCAAGGGGAGAAAAAGAGTCGGTGCTTCGCTCTCGACTCTTCCCGTTACCACCTAAGCCCGTGGAACCAAAGCCCTACACTCTGCTGCCACCCACTCCGCTGCCCGCTGTATAGGGTGGTCATCTTTTTAAACTCTCCGCGCTGTCCTGCGCAGTCTCGCCGTTCTTTTATGCGAAGTTTTTTAAAAAATCTGCCTTCCTTCAGAATTTAGCTCCCACGCCGCCCTTCTTGTCCCAATCTAAAAAACACTTTCAGTCGTCAGCCTATTCCACACTGTCCACATGAAATTCAGCAAGGCCTTTGATGTTGATGATAGACCACACTTGGAGCATTGTCTGCATTTCCGGTTCCCGAATATGGGGAGGATGTCATTACACTGGACAGGAGGCTTCAGGAGGATGTTACCAGGACTGGGGGCTTGGGTTAAAAGCCGAGAGTGGATAAGCTTGGGCTATTCAGCTGTAGTGTCGGATGTTCAGGTATGACCCCTTATCAAGGTAAGTAATTCATAAGGAGCTTAAATAACGTTCCTTTTTCCAAGAAATGGGAGTACAGAACCAGAGGCCTCAGATTGAAAGTGAGACGGGAAATTTTTCTGAGTGGTCTATCGGGTAACATTCTCATAGAGAGGGAGGTTGGTAAATGGAATTTGCCCTCAGACGCTGTAGAAACAGGTAAAAATGAAATATTTTAAAATAAATTTGGGCAGGTGCAAAGATGAGAAATGGTTAGAGGGATGGGGGAGGGGGCAAACACACACAAATGGTCCATGCTCAAGAAGACATCTTAGTCTTGCAGATTGATGAAGTGGGCCGTGAGTTCAACATCCGTCAAACCCTCCCAGATCATCCTCCTGAGGAATCTCACCCCGGAGTCCGTCTGTGAAGTGTTGATGTGACGTCATGTCAGAGGGCAGCTCAGTGCCACAGAACAGACAGACTGGGTAAGGACGGCAGATTTCAATCCTAAATGGAAATTTGTTCCTACTTCTGTGGCCGTGTGTCACACTCTGATAGTATATCAGTGTGTGTGTGTGAGAGGGTGTGTGTGTGTGTGTGTGTGTGTGTGTGTGTGTGTGTGTGTGTGTGTGTGTGTGTGTGTGTGTGTCTGTCTGTGTGTGTGTGTGTGTGTGTGTGTGTGTGTGTGTGTGTGTGTGTGTGTGTTGATTGTGGTAAATATCCGTGTGGTGTATATACACATTGAAGGAGACTGTGCACATTGAAGAATTTGTATTTTACAGTGTGTCATCACACATCACATGTCTGGTGTGTGTTGACAATATGTCACACGTGATTGAGTTGTTTGAATGAATAAATGACTGTATCTGAAGAGACTGGTTTCCAGGTTACTGAGGGAAATAACAATGTACATTGCTGAGACTCTGACTACAATCTGCCAGTCCTTCCTGTGTATATGTGTGAGGGAGCTTTGCCAGGCCGGTTATGCTGTGTGTGCTTCTCCCGAGATGAAATCTTGACCCATGTCAATGCTTGTTGGTGTGTCCGAGCTCACTCTCACAATGCTTCAATGTAGTGCTCTGATCACCATAAGACATAGGAGCAGAATTAGGCCATTTGCCTATCGAGCCTGCTCTGCCATTCAATCATGGCTGATCCATTCTTCCCTCCTCAGCCCCACTCCCTGGTCTTCTCCCCGTAACCTTTGATGCTGTGTCCAATCTGGAACCTATCAAGCTCTGCCTTAGATACACACAACAAGTTACACAAATTCACCAGCTGCTGGCACAAATTTCTACGCATCTGTTTTAAATAGACGCCCCTCTATCTTGAGGCTGTGCCCTCTTGTCCTAAACTCCAGCACCATGGGAAACATCCTTTCCACATCTACTCTGTCTAGGACTTTCAACATTCGAAAGGTTTCTTAGATGAGGAGCCTAAAATTGTTCACAATACTCAAGGAGAGGCTTCACCAGTGCCTTAGAAAGCCTCAGCATCACATCCCTGCTCTTGAATTGAATGCTATTCTAAACCACAGATTAAAAGCCAGGAGCAACAGGCTCCGGGACCGCTTCTTCAACCAGGCCATCAGAATGATTAACTCGTGTGGACACAACTGAATTTCTATGTTATAATAACCAGCCTGTTGTACATATTGTTCATAATAAATTACTATAAATTGCACATTGCAATTTAGACGGAGATGTAACGTAAAGATTTTTAATCCTCATGTATATGAAGGATGTAAGTAATAAAGTCAATTCAATTCAAATCTATTTCTTGTTTAGTTTTTTCATCCCAATCATTCTTTCAGTTCCTCTCTGTAGATATTTAAAAGCTTCCCAATCCTCTGTCTTACTGCTCATTTTTCTTTTGCCTTTACATTAACTTGTCTTCTCTTGTCAGCCACAGTTTTACAATTTTGCCATTTGAGTATTTATTTATTTTTGGAATACATCGATCCTGCACCTTCCTCATTTTCCCAGAAACTGACACCATTTCTGCTCTGCACTCATCCCTGCCAGCATCTCCTTCTAATTTGCTTTGGCCAACTCCTCTTCTCAGACCACTGTAATTTCTTTTACTCCTCTGAAATACTACAATGTCAGACTTTACTTTCTCCTTCTCAGATTTCAAGTTGGACTCAGTCATGTCGTGAGCACTGCCTCCTAAGGGTTCTTTTAATTACTCACCTCTGGTTCAATACATAACACCTAACCCAGTAGAGCTGTTCCCCGAGTAGGCTCAACGACAAACTGCTCTAGAAAGCCATCACATTGCATTCAACAAACTCACTCTCTTGAGATCCTTTACCAACCTGATTTTCCCAATTGACCTGCATGTTGAAATCTCCCATGATTATCATATCATTGTCCTTTTCATCAGCCTTTTCTGTTTCCAGTTGTAATCTGTGGGCCCCAAGCCACTGACTGTTGGGAGGCCTGTATATGACTGCTGTCAGTGTCATTTTTACTTTTGCATTTCCTTACCTCAGCCTACAAGGATTCAACATCTTCCAATCCTATGTCACATCTTGCTGCTGATTTACCAGCAGAGCCACACTACCCCATCAGATCTTCCGTCCTTCCTCCGATACATTGTGTAACCTTGAACATTCAGCTCCCAACTACAACCATCCTTCAGCCACGATTCCGTGATGGCCACAACATCATACCTGACAATCGGTAATCGAGCAACAAGATCATCCACCTTATTTCTCATACTCCATGCATTGAGATATAACATTTTGTGTACTGTATCTGCTACCCTTTTTAATTCTGCATCCCTAATGCACTGATACTCACCCTGCTGGCTGCAATTTTGTCCTCACATCTGTCCGCCCTAACTGACAGTCTGACTGCACGCTATCTTTGCATTTTACCATCAATCCTATCCCTTCACTCCAGTTCCCGACACCCCCCGAACAAATTAGTTCAGACCCTCCCCAACAGCTCTATCAAACCTCTCTGTGAGAATATTGTTCTCCCTCGGGTCGAGGTGCGACCCATCCCTTTTGAGCAGGTCATTCCTCCACCAGAACAGATCCCAATGATCCAAGAACCTGAAGCCCTGTCCCCAGCACCATCTTCTCAGCCATGTTTATCTGTCAAATTATCCTGTTTCTACCCTCACCAGCACGTGGCACAGGCAGTAATCCAGAAATTACAACCCTGGGGGTGCTGCTTCTGGGCTTTCGACCAAGGTCCCCAATTTCTATTTTCAGGATCTAATTGCTTTTACTTCCAATGTCATTGTCACAAATTTACCAAGATATCTGGCTCTTTTCCCTCCCTCTCTAAAATGCTGCGGACACGATTCGAGGCATCCCTGACCCTGGCACCCAGGAGGCAACATACCATTCGGGTGTCCCGTTCACATCAATAGATTCTCCTGTCTGTTCCCCTGGAGATTCAGTCCCCGATCACGACCACTCCCCTCTTCTGCCTCGAACAACAGTGAGAGATGCTGATCCGGAAGGGGGTAGATCTGTGTCAGTCAGAGTCTGCACTCACAGGGCACATGAAGGACTTGTGTATTTTCCTGACAATCCCTGTCACCACACTGATACCTGCTTTTATTCCCTACAATATTATTATCAGTATTAAATTCCCAGTTCCTCTGGTAGATCCAAACTCATGTCCTGGTGTGTTAGTGCATTTGCCTGGGATTGCAACACAGTGGTTCATCTGCCAGTCCCGTGTATTGGTTGTATTGTGACCCTGTGCTGGTGTGTTCAGAGCTCTGACATCTCCAACTGCCCATGCGACAGTGATGCCTCCCAGTCGGTGGGGTTGATGTGAAATAAATTCAGTTCCCCTTCAGCTCAGTATTAGAGACAATCTTTGCCTCAAATTGTAACTAAATTTAGCTTCATAAACAAGGAGAAATGAATCTTTGTAAGTTTTACCTCGATTAATAGCATCAAGCGTTTCTCTCAGCACTGTGTTCAACAAATAGAGGTGATCGAATTTTTCAACCGGTAGGGTCTCATCTGTCACTGACAATTCCTGGATATCGTCATTAATCCTGTAAATATTAAACTGCTGGTTATAAATTGCTATTCTGAACTATTTTACAAATCCATTCAGGGTTTCAGTAAAGATCATGCCCTACCTTCTTTTCCGACGAGCTTCCAGCTGAAATAAATAAAACACAAATCCGATTAGACTTGGACTTACTGTCCACATCCTGAATTTCATCCAAATCATTATAAGGTGTTAAAAATTCCCAATCCCACAGTCACTCACACACACGGACAATACAGAACCACAGGGTAACTTACAAGGAAAGATTCTGAATGTCAGACCGTTACTGAGAGGATGAAACTTAAAGGGAAGACAGGACAGGCTGTGCATTTTCATCTGGATATGACGTCAGTGTGATAGGATGGAGGAATTTAAGATCAGTGATGTATGTGATTATGTGCGGGTGGAGGAAGTACCTCTATTTACGGGGAGACTTGTGGGGAGATGTAATTCCAGATGGATTTTAACAAATTCCACAAGAAATTTAGTGAAGAGGATGTGGAACTCGCTGCCACAGGAGTGGTTGAAATGGAACAGCAGAGATTGACTGTGATGGGGAGGCTGGATAAACACGTGAGGTACCAGACATTTCGGGGCACTGTTGCTGGTTGTGGTGAGTACGTGGCAGGAGGATTGTGAAGCAGGGAAATTGAGAGAAGAAAATGGGCCAAATGGCCTGGTTATGTTTTGAACGATTGAACGTTCATTTGAATGTTATCTGTAAAAGTAAAGAGACAATAATAGTTTCCTTAATCTGATGGAAACCGGATACAGAAGATAAGTCTGATGTGTGGGTCAAATTCTTTGTTCTCACTGATTGACAAAGAGACCCTCACACCCATCGCACCAGACACACCCACAGCCTGTGACTGGAAATGGGAGTTAATGAGAGTTTTAGAGGATATTTAATGTAGAATTAAGTACACAGTCAGCAGCTCTGTGTTATGATCAGAGTAAATAATTTCAGAGAAATTTGCATTCTGTCCTGGGATGTACAGAAGTTGTGGAAGTCCAGTTTTGGGACATTAGACAATAGGTGCAGGAGTAGGCCATTCGGCCCTTCTAGCCAGCACCACCATTCACTGTGATTATTGCTGAACATACAAAATCAGTATCCCGTTCCTGCCCTCTCCCCATATCCCTTGAGTCCGCTATCTATAAGAGCTCTATCAAACTCTCTCTTGAAAGCATCCAGAGACTTGGCCTCCACTGCCTTCTGGGGCAGAGCATTCCACATATCCACCACTCTCTGGGTGAAAAAGTTTTTCCGCATCACTGTTCTAAATGGCCTACCCCTTATTGTTAAACTGTGGCTTCTAGTTCTGGACTCACCCATCAGCGGGAACATGCTTCCAGCCTCCAGCATGTCCAATCCCTTAATAATCTTATTATTATGGGACAACAACAACCCTCAATAGTTGAATCAATTGTCTGGTGAGAAACAGTTTACTGCCATTTGTAAATGCTGTGTGTAGGAGCAACACGTCTGTTTTCTGTCTGCATTGTACTCTGTGTTACGTGTTTATTATGGTAACTCGTCATGTGAGTGGGGACGTGGTAAAAGCGAAGGGAAAAAGATACATCTCTGTACTTTTTTCTGGGCGGTTTTGAGCTGGGGACGGGCGGATGACATTGTGTTCTTGACTGCGGTGTTGCAGCTTACTTTACAATGAATTACCCTGAAGTTTCATCGCTTCGAGATTGTATTTTGCTAATGAAGGACTGAAAGCGTATCTTGGACATTTTGAAATGTCATTATTGGAGTGATGGGAGGGCGCATCATGCAAATATAACAACTTGTGTGAGGTCGCCAGCAGCGACAATTAATTTGTTAGAATTGGCCTCTGTGCTGTGTTTATTTCAAATATACCACTGTTCATTTAGTTCAATTTGACAGAAACAAATTGAAATATAATCCCTCACCTTGAGAAATATCACACTGTCTTTCTGATCCATCTGTTCCTTTAACTTAGTAATTTCCTCCTGAATAATCCTTATATTCTCTTGAATCTCCCGAAGATTTTTCTCCATTGGGTTGAGAATCCTCTTCTCTTCTTCCCTGAGATCCCTGAGTAAGCTCTGCTCTTTCTCAGTGATAATCTGGCGCAGTTCAGCAAACTGGGATGCGATGTGGGACTGAAGGCTGTGTGACTGTTCCTGTTGAATGAAAGGTGAAGATTAATATACTGCATTGCTCTGCCCTGTTTCCTTTTGTCGTTCAGTTCGGTCTATTGGAGTCCATTCTACTTCTGAGAGCATTCCCGTCAACACCATTCCCTCACGTTTTCCTGAAACCTCACTTATTGACCCATAAACTCCCATCTGATTCACACACACCCTCCCCACCTTTACAGGGTTAACGGTAATTAGCCATTCATCCGGCATGTCCTTGGAATGTGTCTGAAACTGCCATGGTCACAGGGAGAGCATGCAAACTCCACACAGACAGCAGCAGAGGTCAGGATCGAACCCAGGTCACTGGAGCTGCGATACTCTGCTATTCTGCATTAAATGGAGCAAAACTCGACAGTAATATCAGAAATTCCGCTCAGGAAGCCTCACCTGAACTCCGGAAATCTTCTCTTTCTGTTGCTGCTCCTTTTCCTGGAAGTCTGATTTCTTTTTTGTGAGAGAGTCTAAGGAAGATTTTTGCTGATCCTGGAAGTCAGAGAGCGAAGGAAATAGAAACAAAGATGCATCAAAAGAAACAGGTGATCAAACCCGATTATCACACAAAATGCCGGAGGAACTCAGTGAGTCAGGCAGCATCTATTCAGGGGAAATAAACAGTCGGCGTTTTGGGATGAGACCCTTCATTAGGACTGGGAAGGAATGGGACAGAAGCCAGAATAAAAAGGTTGGGGATGAGAACCAGCTGACAGGTGACGGGTGAGACAACGCGAGGGGAAATGTGGGGGAGGGTGATGAAGTGAGAAGCTGGGAGGGGACAGGTGGAAGAGGTAAAGAGCTGGAGAAGAAGGAATCTAATACGAGAGGACAATCGACCATGGAAGAAATGGGAGGGACTGAGCTGTTTGCGGCCCTGAATGGTGAGGAGGGAGGAGGTTAGGAGTCAGGTGTAGCACTTGTCCCGCTTGCAGCTGTCAGTGCCAGGAGGGAGATCAATGGGGAGGAGCGAGTGGATAATGGAGTTATAGTACGTAATGGACGATCCTTACAAAGAGCGCAGAGTTGCGGGGAGGGGTGGGTCTGGGCTGTTGGAGGGAGAGATGTGTTTGGTTGTAGAATCCCGTTGGAGATGGCGAAAGTTGCGGGGAATGATGTGTTCGATGTGAAGGCTGCTGTGGTCCCAGGCGAAAGAATGGAGGATAGAGTGAAGATCAAATTCGGGTTAGTTTTACCTTGTAGATTTTAACAGCTTCTTTAATCGGCATGAAGCGGTGCTCTCGGTGTTCCTCCGCATCTCTACAGATCACACAGATCAGTGTCTTGTCCGTTTCACAAAACAGCTTCAGTTCTTCCTCATGTTCCTCGCAGTGACGTTTACTTTCCTTCCCTTTCGGATTCAGGTTTAGATTTCGAACTTTTTGTGTCAGATTTGCTAAGGCTCGATTGACCCTGAGGGTGCGGTCTGCAAACACCTCTCTACATTCCGGGCAGGAGTTTCTCTCCTCCCTTTCCCAACACCGTGTGATACAAGAGCGACAGAAGTTGTGTCCACATTCCAGTATAACCGGATCGGTGAAGAAATCCAGGCAGATGGGACAATTTACCTCTTCGCTCAAACTCTCGGCCTGTCCTTTGGAAGCCATGTTAATTCCCGGCACTTCCTGATTCAGAATGCTTTCACTTTCGGGGAGCTGCTGATCCCCTGCAGTACCGCGATTGTCCACTAGACGCGCTGCAGGTTCAGGGAATGGCGCTGGGCCTGGGGTTTGCAACCTCGTCCCGAAACATGGCAGTGCACAGATATGTCAAATAAACCTCCAAAGGCCTTATCCATGAGATCAGAAGGACCATCCCCTGGAAGACGATTGAGGTCGTTTGGTGAAAAAAGAACACAGATCCTGGATTGGGGTCTCTGGCGAGCTGCTGTTGGGGACCCGGAGGAGTGATGGGCTAAAGAAGAAGCAGAACAGAAATGAAGCCGGAGAGAAGAGCCTGGTTCAGTCTGAGGCCGGACTGAAAGGGACAAGTTCTGAAAAGAGAGGCACAAGAGACTGAAGATGCTGGAATCTCGAGTAACAAACTCGAGGGACTGAGCGGGTCAGGCAGCATCTGTGCAGAGAAATGTAAAATCGACTTTCAGGTCGAGATCCTTCAGCTGGACTGTCTCAACCCGAAATCTCGATTGCCATTTCCCTCAGATGTTGCCTGACCCGTTGGGTTCCTCCAGCAGCTCGGTTTTTAAATTTTCTTCTCTCGCGCTGTAAAGAGAGTCAGACTGTGGTGTAAAACCGGGGTTAAGTAACTATTTAAAACAACTATTAAATTAGCTCATGCCATGAAAGTGGAGATGTCGAGAGAATATTGTGCTGTGACAAGACAGATGCTGTGGGTGCAGGGAAAAGTACAGGACTGGACATTCCACGTCACAGGGTGGGAAACATTATTTTGGTTGGTGAAGTCCTGAAGAAACTTTCTGACTTTACTCATCTCTGTCCCAGCTCCAGTGAAAGGCCAGTTTCCACAAATCTGGACAAGGCACAGACGCTGATGTGGTTCCAGAAGATTGAAAGATTGCAAATGTCACTCCGCCATTTAAGAATTGGGCAAGGAAGCAAAAAGGAAATTATAGACCTGTTAGCTTGACATCGGTGGTTGGGAAGTTGTTGGAGTTGGTTGTCAAGGATGAGCTAACGGAGTACCTGGAGCATAAGACAAGATAGGCAGAACATAGCATGGTTTCCTTAAAGGAAAATCCTGCCTGACAAACTAGTGCAATTTCTTGAGGTAATTACAAGTAGGCTCGACAAGGGAGATTCAGAGAATGTTGTGTATTTGAATTTTCAGAAGTCCTTTGGCAAGGTGCCGCATATGAGGCGGCTAAACGAGATAAGAGCCCATGGAATTACAGGGAAGTTACACATGTGGATAGAGCGTTGGCTGATTGGCAGGAAACAGAGAGTGGGAATAAAGGGATCCCATTCCGGTTGTCTGCCAGTTACCAGTGGTGTTCCACAGGGACCGCTTCTTTTTACGTTGTATATCAACGATTTGGATTATGGAATAGATGGCTTTGTGGCTAAGTTTGCTGATGATACAAAGATAGGTGGAGGGGCCGGTAGTGCTGAGGAAACAGAGAGTCTGCAGAGAGACTTGGATAGACTGGGAGAATGGTCAAAGAAGTGGCAAATGAAATACAATGTTGGAAAGAGTATGGTCATGCACTTTGGTAGAAGAAATAAACGGGCAGACTATTATTTGAATGGGGAGAGAATTCAAAGTTCTGAGATGCAACAGGACTTGGGAGTGCTCGTGCAGGATACCCTTAAGGTTAACCTCCAGGTTGAGTTGGTGGTGAAGAAGGCGAATGCAATGTTGGCATTCATTTCTAGAGGAATAGAGTATAGGAGCAGGGATGTGATGTTGAGGCTCTATAAGGCACTGGTAAGACCTCACTTGGAATACTGTGTGCAGTTTTGGGCTCCTTATTTAAGAAAGGATGTTCTGACATTGGAGAGGGTTCAGTGCAGATTGACTAGTATGATTCCGGGAATGAGAGGGTTAACATATGAGGAACGTTTGACCGCTTTTGGACTCTACTCCGTGGAGTTGAGAAGAATGAGGGGGAACCTCACAGAAACATATCGAATGTTGAAAGGCATGGGCAGAGTGGATGTGGCAAAGTTGTTTCCCATGGTGGGGGAGTCCAGTACGAGAGAGCATGACTTGAGGATTGAAGGGCGCCCATTCAGAACTGAGATGCAAAGAATGTTTAGCCAGAGGGTGGTGAATCCGTGCAATTTGTTGCAACGGGCGGCAGTGGAGGCCAAGTCATTGGGTGTATTTGAGGCAAAGATTGATATGTATCTGAGTAGCCAGGGCATCAAAGGTTATGGTGAGAGGGCTGGGGAATGGGACTAAAGGGGAGATTGGATCAGTTCAGGATAAAATGGCGGAACAGACTTGGTGGGCCGAATGGCCGATTTCAGCTCGTTTGTCTTATGTCTTGTCTTATGGACTGAGATGAGGAGAAATTTCCTCACCAGTGCAGCGAATCGTTGGAATTTCCTCCACAGGGTTTCTAAATGTAATAGACATATTCTGGGGCTCAGCTCTGATGGGGACATTGCAGGAAAGTGGTGTTGAGGTCAAAGGTCAGACATGGAGAGGTTTCCGATAAATTTCACAAGGATGATTCCAGGTATGAAAGGGACGTTTGATGGCTCTGGGTCTGTACTCGGTTGTATCCAATAGGGTGAGGGGAATCTGATAGAAAACTTTTGAACATTAAAAGGTAGACAGAGTAGATGTGGTAAGGATGTCTCCCATGGTGTGAGTGTCTCGGACCTGAGGGCACAGCCTCAGGATAGGGAGGCGCCCTTTCAAAACTGAGAATCGGAGAAATGTCTTTAGACAAAGCGTGGTGAATTTGTAGAATTTGTTTCCACATGCAGCTGTGGAGGCCAGGTCGTTGGGTGTCATTAAGGCGGCGATGATAGGTTCTTGATTGGACATGACAGCAAAGGCTACGGGGAGAAGCCGGGAACTGGGGTTGAGGAGGGAAAAAGGATCATCCAGGATCGAATGGCGGAGCAGAATCGATGGGCCAGCGGCTTAATTCTGCTCCTGTGTCTTATAGTTTTATGTTCTGAGTGAAGGGCAGAACAGGCGCAAGGGGCCGAATAGCCACGCCTCCTCCAGTTTCTTATTTTCTCAATCACCAGTTTTCTTTTGCGCCTTGTTCTCTCTTGGCCTTCAGCCGGTGGATTGCACAGGGGAGCGGTGAGAGCTCCGGAGATCATTCAGCAGCCGCTGCGGTTATTTCATGTTCTCCTTATTTATCGCTATCTCTTCATATTTGCATTTGCACAGTTTGTTGTTGTCTGCACTCCGGCTGATCTTTCACTGATCCAGTTATAGTTACGATTCTGTAGATTTTCTCTGTATGTCCGCAGCAAAATGCTTCTCGGGGTTGTATGTGGTGAGTTATCCGTACTCTGATAATAAAATTTACTCTAAAGTTTGAGTTTGGGGAAATTCCTTCGATTCTGAGAACAAACTGTGACTGACATGTCCAGCTCAAGGTAGCAGCCCGTCCTCGGACACACTCACAGCCAATCAACGGCACCCCAGGGAGAGTCTTGCTCCCATTGGCTGAGTGCCAGCGGGCGGGATTTTGAATGTTCGGAGCGGTCCGAGGTTTGGAACTGAGAGCGAGTGGACCCGGGGAGAGGCAGGAGATTGGGAGCTAAATTTCGGGTAAAGACTGCAACACCGGCCGGGTGAATCCTTCCCATGACAGAGGTGAAGAGACTGGCGGAGATTCCGTGAGCTGTTTCACCTGCACGGAGGGTGCCCGGTCTTTCCCCACCGTGGATCGGGGCCTGTTGTCTGCAGTTACCTCCCAGATGTGTTTCCTGCTGCTGGGAGCCCGGATCTGCTCCGCAGCGGCTGCCGATGGATCTCCGGTGCTCTCACAGCTCCCCTGTGCAATCGGACGGGCTGAAGGCCAGGGGAGAACAAGGCGCAAAGGTAAGTTCGTGCTTTGGAAAAAAGGGAAATAGGATTAGGCGTGGCCATTCGGCCCCTTGCGCCAGTTCGGCCTTTCACTCCGATCATGGTTGATCTTTGACCTCACCGCCACTTTCCTGCAACGTTCCCAGCTTCGCTCAGCCCTTCAATATGCCTTTTGAATTTACAAACCTTGTGGGGCAAAAATCCAAAGGTTCTCCGCACTCCTCATCTGAGTTCTGTCAGGTGACATCGGATTCTGAGTCTGTGACCCCTTATTCGACACCCAGTGTAGAAAAACGTCATTCCTGCTCCAAACTGTCAATACCCTGTGAGACTGTGACTGTCTCAGTCAGACCACTTGTTATTTCTCTAATTTTGAGACAGGCCCGGTCAGTATAATCTCTCTGAGGACACCAAATCACCTCTCTTCATTCCCTTCATCCCACAGGCTGACTCTGGGAGGGAGACCAGAACTGTGCACTGTGTTCCATGTACGCTCTCACCAGGACCCCATATACATTCAGAGGAGATCTTTATTCTTCTATTCAAACCTTCCTTCCCATTCAATGCTCTTCATTTAATATCGAACTCAAACAGTGAACAGACACAACACAGCCTCAGACATGAATTTAAAGGGCAGGTGTTGCAACAGATTGAGCTTCATACCGGGGGCCACGGAGCAAGCAGGGTGTCTCAAAGGGAGGAATAGACAATAGACAATAGACAATAGGTGCGGAAGTAGACCATTCGGCCCTTCGAGCCTGCACCGCCATTTTGAGATCATGGCTGATCAACTACTATCAATACCCGGTTCCTGCCTTGTCCCCATCTCACTTGATTCCCCTATCCATAAGATACCTATCCAGCTCCTTCTTGAAAGCATCCAGAGAATTGGCCTCCACTACCTTCCGAGGCAGTGCATTCTAGACCCCCACAACTCTCTGGGAGAAAAAGTTTTTCCTTACCTCTGTCCTAAATGACCTACCCCTTATTCTCAAACCATGCCCTCTGGTACTAGACTCTCCCAGCATCTGGAACATATTTCCTGCCTCTATCTTGTCCAATCCCTTAATAATCTTATATGTTTCAATCAGATCCCCTCTCAATCTCCTTAATTCCAGCGTATACAAGCCCAGTCTCTCTAACCTCTCTGCGTAGGACAGTCCAGACATCCCAGGAATTAACCTCGTGAATCTTCGCTGTACTTCCTCTACAGCCAGGAAGTCCTTCCTTAACCCTGGAGACCAAAACTGTACACAATACTCCAGGTGTGGTCTCACCAGGGCTCTGTTCAAATGCAAGAGGATTTCCTTGCTCTTGTACTCAATTCCCTTTGTAATAAAGGCCAACATTCCATTAGCCTTCTTCACTGCCTGCTGCACTTGCTCAATCACCTTCAGTGACTGATGAACAAGGACTGCGAGATCTCTTTGTATTTCTCCCTTACCTAACTCTACACCATTCAGATAATAATCTGCCTTCCTGTTCTTACTCCCAAAGTGGATAACCTCACACTTATTCACATTAAACGCCATCTGCCAAGTATCTGCCCACTCACCCAGCCTATCCAAGTCACCCTGAATTCTTCTAACATCCTCATCACATGTCACACTACCACCCAGCTTAGTATCATCAGCATACTTGCTGATGTTATTCTCAATGCCTTCATCTAAATCGTTGATGTAAATCGTAAACAGCTCTGGTCCCAATACCGAGCCCTGTGGCACCCCACTAGTCACCACCTGCCATTCCGAGAAACACCCATTCACCGCTACCCTTTGCTTTCTATCTACCAACCAGTTTTCTATCCATGTCAATGTCTTCCCCCCGATGCCCTGAGCTTTGATTTTACCCAACAATGTCCTATGTGGGACCTTATCAAATGCCTTCTGAAAATCGAGGTACACTACATCCATTGGATCTCCCCCGTCTAACTTCCTGGTTACATCCTCGAAAAACTCCAACAGATTAGTCAAGCATGATTTACCCTTGGTAAATCCATGCTGGCTCGGCCCAATCCTATCACTGCTATCTAGATATGCCACTACTTCATCCTTAATAATAGACTCTAGCATCTTCCCCACAACGATGTCAGGCTGACAGGTCGATAGTTCTCTATTTTCTCCCTCCCTCCTTCCATAACAAGTGGGATAACATTAGCCATTCTCCAATCCTCAGGAACTGCTCCTGAATCTAAGGAACATTGGAAAATGATTACCAATGCATCCACAATTTCCAGAGCCACCTCCGTTAGTACCCTAGGATGCAGATAATCTGGACCTGAGGATTTGTCAGCCTTCGGTCCCATTAGTCTACCCATCACCGTTTCCTTCCTAATGCCAATCTGTTTCATTTCCTCTGTTACCCTATGTCCTTGGCCCATCCATACATCTGGGAGATTGTTTGTGTCTTCCTTAGTGAAAACAGATCTAAAGTACTCACTAAATTCTTCTGCCATTTCTCTGTTTCCCATAACAATTTCACCCAATTCATTCTTCAAGGGCCCAACATTGTTCTTAACTATCTTCTTTCTCTTCGCAAACCTAAAAAAGCTTTTGCTATCTTCCTTTATATTCCTGGCTAGCTTGCGTTCATACCTCATTTTTTCTCCCCGTATTGTCTTTTTAGTTAAGTTCTGTTGTTCCTTAAAATCTTCCCAATCATCTGTCCTCCCACTCACCTTAGCTCTGTCATATTTCCTTTTCTTTAATGCTATGCAATCTCTGACTTCCTTTGTCAACCACTGTGGCCCCTTTCCCCCCTTTGAATTCTTCCTTCTCTGGGGGATGAACTGATTTTGCACCTTGTGCATTATTCCCAAGAATACCTGCCATTGCTGTTACACTGTCTTTTCTGCTAGGCTATCCGTCCAGTCAACTTTGGCCAGCTCCTCCCTCATAGCTCCATAGTTTCCCCTGTTCAACTGCAACACTGACACCTCCGAGCTTCCCTTATCCTTCTCAAATTGCAGATAAAAACTTATCATATTATGATCACTGCCTCCTAATGGCTCCTTTACTGCAATATCGTTTATCAAATCCTGTTCATTACATAACACTAAATCTAGAATAGTCTTGTCCCTGGTCGGCTCTCGTACAAGCTGTTCCAAGAATGCATCCCGTAGGCACTCTACAAACTCCCTATCCTGTGGTCCAGCACCAACCTGATTCTCCCAGTTCATCTGCATGTTGAAATCCCCCATAACTACAGCGACATTACCTTTGCCACATGCCAATGTTAACTCCCTATTCAACTTGCACCCAATATCCATGCTACTGTTTGGTGGCCTGTAGACAACACCCATTAGGGTCCTTTTGCCCTTACTGTTCCTCAGTTCTATCCACACAGACTCTACTTCTCCTGACCCTATGTCCCCCCTTGCAAAGGACTGAATCTCATTCGTCACCAACAGGGCCACCCCACCCCCTCTGCCCACATTTCTGTCCCTATGATAGCACGTATACCCTTCTACATTCATTTCCCAGGTCTGATCTCCCTGCAGCCATGTCTCCGTTATCCCAACAACATCATAGTTACCCATTCGCACCTGAGCTTCAAACTCATCCGCCTTATTTCTGACACTTCGTGCATTCAGATATAGAATTTTTAGCCCATTTCTCCTCTTTCTGTTTGAATCGCTGCCTATTGTGCTTAACCCAGCTCCCTGAACTCCCATCGGGCTATACGCCCCTAGAATCTTGTTGTCCTTCCTACATTTACTTATTCTTTCAACACATTTAACTCCATGTTCCGTCAGACCATCCCTCTGTACATGTGTCCTCCTTATCACTTGTTCCGCCTCACCTTTCTCTACTACACACTTAATATTCCGGAACCGTGGAGTCCCCACCTGTACTTTATTCTTCCTCACGCTATCCTCTCTCACATTCTGCATCCCTGCCCCCTGCAAATTTAGTTTAACCCCCCCCCCACAAGAAGAGCTAGCAAACTTCCCTGCAAGAGTGTTGGTACCGCTCCAGTTCAGGTGTAAAACAGATCCCACCTTCCCTGGAACAAAGCCCAATTATCTGCAAACCTGAAGCCCTGTCTCCTGCACCATCCTCTCAGCCACGTATTAATCTTTATAATCATCCTGTTCCTTGCCTCACTCGCACGTGGCACAGGTAGCAATCCTGAGATTGTTACCCTGGAGGTCCTGCTCTTCAGCTTTGCACCTAACTCCCTGAACTCCCTACGCAGGACCCCCTCACTCATCCTACCCACGTCATTGGACCCTACATGGACCACAACATCTGGATTCTTGCCCTCCCTCTCGAGAATAACCTGCACCCGATCTGAGATGTCTCGGACCCCGGCACCAGGGAAGCAACATACCATCCAAGACTCCCGATCTTCCCCACAAAATCTCCTATCCGCCCCCCTGACCGTGGGAGTGTGGGAATGTGGGAGAGTTGTATGTCTGAGCCCAGCTGTGTGTGTTTGTGTATCAGAATCAGGTTTAATATCACCAGCATATGTGGCGAAATTTGTTGTTTCGTGACGGCAATGCATAGTAATAAAAAGTATAAATTACAATAAGTATTTATAAAATTAAATTTGAAATATAGTGCAAAATAAGAAGGAAAATACTGAGGGGGTGTTCATGGGTTCATTGTCCATTCGGAAATCTGATGGTGGGGGGGGGGGGGGAAGAAGCTGTTCCTGAACCGGTGAGTGTGTCTCCAGGGTCCTGTACATCCTCATTGATGGTAGCAACGAGAAGAGGTCATGTCCTGGGTGATGGGGGTCCTTAATGATGGATGCCACCTTTTTGTGGCATCATCTTTTGAATGTGTCTTGGATGCTGTGGAATCCAGTGCCCATGAAGGAGCTGGCTGTGTTTACAACTTTCTGCAGCATTTTCTGATCCTGTGCAGTGGCCTCTCCACACCAGGCAGTGATGCAACCAGTTAGAATGCTCTCCACAGTACATCTGTAGAAATTTGCAAGTGTCTTTAGTGACAGACTGATTCCCCTCAATCTCCGAATGAAATATAGCCGATGTTGTGCCTTCATTGTAACTGCATCAATATGTTGGGCCCAGGATAGTTCCTCAGAGATGTTGACAGACAGGAAATGGAAACTGCTCACCCTTTTCTCTTCTGATCCCACGATGAGGACTGGTGTGTGTTCCCTCGACTTCCCCTTCCTGAATCCACAATCAATTCCTTTGTCTTCATGATGCTGAGTGCAAGATTGTTGCCGTGACACCACTCAACTTGCTGATCTATCTCACTCTTGAACTCCTCCTCGTCACCGTCTGAAATTCCTCCAACAATAGTTGTGTGATCGGCAAGTTTATAGATGAGCCTAGAAACACAGACGTGGGTGTAGAGAGTAGAGCAGTGGGCTGTGCACGCATCGTTGAGGTGTGCCAGTGTTGATTGTCAGCAAGGAGGAGATGTTATTTCCGATCCACACAGACTGGGGTCTCCTGGTGTGGATCCAGTTGCAGAAGGAGGTACAGAGGCCCAGGTTTTGGAGCTTGTTGATTACAATTGAGGGTCTGATTGTGTTGAACGCTGAGCTGTAATCAGCAGCCTGACTTGTGTATTGCTATTGTCCAGGTGATCTAAGCCTGAGTGGAGAGTCAGTGAGATTGCATCTGCTGCAGATATATTGTGGTGATCGGCAAATTGCAGTGGGTCCAGGTCAATGGACAGACAGGAGTTGATTCTAGTCATGACCAAACCCCTCAAAGCTCTTCATCACAGTAGATGTGAGCACCACTGGGTGATAGTCATGGAGGCAGTTCGTGTGTGTGTGTGTGTGTGTGTGTGTGTGTGCGTGTGTGTGTGTGTGTGTGTGTGTGTGTGTGTGTGTGCGTGTGTGTGCGTGTGTGTGCGTGTGTGTGCGTGTGTGTGCTTGTGTGTGTGTGTGTGTGTGTGTGTGTGTGTGTGTGTGTTGTGTGTGTGTGTGTGTGTGTGTGTGTGTGTGTGTGTGTGTGTGTGTGTGTGTGTCCAAATGTTTCAAACAGTGAAACTGAGAATCAAAGGCTTCCCAGTTCAATTCAGGAATGTTTCCAGTAACTGGGGTCACAGTGATGGGACGACCATTCAGATCAGAACAAAACAATTTACCCAGCAGGTGGTGAACATTTAGAGCTCACAACCCACTCTCCACCGCACATCTGTAGATGTTTGTCAAAGTTTTCGATGTCATGCTGCAGCTTTGCAAACTTCAAAGGAAGGAGAGGCACTGCCGTGCTTTCTTCGTAATTGCACTTGCAGTGCTTATAAAAAGTATGCGGCCACCTTGGAAGTTTTCATCTTTTATTGTTTTACAACAGTGAGACAGAGTGGATTTAGATTTGTTTTATTCACACTGATCATCAGAAATAAATACTCTCTTCTGTCAACGTGAAAATAGATCACCAAAAAGTGAAAGAAAATTACAAATATAAAGTAGAAAATAATTTATGTGCGTAAGTATTCACCCCCTACATGTCAGTATTCTAAACCTTGCAATCCCATTTCACCAGTTTGAAGATTTGGTTTCATTTTTACGTACAGAACCTCCCCACCCCTCTGCCTACCTGCCTGTCCAGTCAGTACAATCTGTATCCTTCGACATGAAGCTCCCAGCTGTAATCTTCCTTCACCCACCATTCACTGATGTCCACAATGCCAATCTGTAACTGTGACACAAGCCCATCTCCCTTACCCCATGTATTGCTCGCATTCAAATATAAAACCTTCAGTTCCGTATTCATCGCCTTTCTCATTTTCTCACCCTTTTGCATTGCAACTCATCCCGCCCACTGAAATGTTGCCCGATCGTCAGCCTCTCAATGGTGGCAGTCTCACTACACACTGCCGCTGTTTGAAAACTAACAACATTCTCCTCAGCCCTATCACTCCAGTTCAGATCTGCTGCCAAATTAGTTTAAAACCACTCGGACAGCTGTAGCAATCCTACCTGCATGGATATCAGCAGATACTGACCCTCCCCACCCCCCCGAGTTCAGATTTAAACAGTCCCTGTTGTACAGGTCCTATGTTCACTAATGATCCCGGACCCTGCCCCTCCGCACCAGTTTCACAGCCACACTGACATCTGTCAAATCATCCTGTTCTTACCTTCACTGGCACGTGGCTCAGGCAGAATCGAGGCATCACTACGCTTAAGGTCTCTTTTCAGTGTTCTACGTCACTCCCGAATACGTTTGTATATCTATTGAGGACCGAACCTTTCCGACCTATGCGATTGGTCCAATATGCACCAATATTTCTGATGGCCACAGTTGCCGGCTCCTTCTGCTCCCCTCCCCAGTGTGATCAATTGGAGACCCCTCAGAGGTAATTGAAGTAGCTGCAATCGTCCAACAGCGGCCTCGATAACCACCTGTCAAGGCTCCCTCTGCATCGGCTGTTGTTTCCACGCCCGGAGGGCCCGGGACGGAACGGCTCCCCGAATTAACACCTGTTAGCCGGGGACAGACAAGGCAGATAACCAAATCAAAGGGAATAAGATATGACCCAGCAAACAGATCTATCGGGGAAATTTCAGACAGTTTCCCCGAATAATGGTGGGAGATATTCCAATTTCAAAGCCCTGGACCCCAATGAGATGTGGAGTATGATTAGTGATGTTTCTGAACCGCCAGAAAAACCAATGGCATTCCATAATTGGCTCACACAGACTTGACAAACTCTCCGGACCCTGCCTGGGGACTTGTATGCACTCCTCAGGGTTATATATGGAACCTCTCGGGCAGGGACAGGGAGAGGGTTCCCCTTTCCAGACCCAGCCCGGGGACGTGCCACTCCTCAGGGTTATATATGGAACCTCTCGGACAGGGACAGGGAGTGGGTTCCCCTTTCCAGACCCTGACCGGGGACTTGTGCCACTCCTCAGGGTTATATATGGAACCTCTCGGACAGTGACAGGGAGTGGGTTCCCCTTTCCAGACCCTGCCCGGGGACTTGTCTGCACTCCTCAGGGTTATATATGGAACCTCTCAGACAGGGACAGGGAGTGGGTTCCCTTTCCAGACCCTGACCGGGGACTTGTGCCACTCCTCAGGGTTATATATGGAACCTCTCGGACAGAACAGGGAGTGGGTTCCCCTTTCCAGACCCTGACCGGGGACTTATGCCACTCCTCAGGGTTATATATGGAACCACTCGGAGAGGGACAGGGAGTAGATTTCCCTTTCCAGACCCTGACCAGGGACTTATGCCACTCCTCAGGGTTATATATGGAACCTCTCGGAGAGGGACAGGGAGTGGGTTCCCCTTTCCAGACCCTGCCCGGGGACTTGTGCCACTCCTCAGGGTTATATATGGAACCTCTCGGACAGGGACAGGGAGTGGGTTCCCCTTTCCAGACCCTGCCCGGGGACTTGTGCCACTCCTCAGGGTTATATATGGAACCTCTCGGACAGTGACAGGGAGTGGCTTCCCCTTTCCAGACCCTGCCCGGGGACTTGCCTGCACTCCTCAGGGTTATATATGGAACCTCTCAGACAGGGACAGGGAGTGGGTTCCCTTTCCAGACCCTGACCGGGGACTTGTGCCACTCCTCAGGGTTATATATGGAACCTCTCGGACAGGACAGGGAGTGGGTTCCCCTTTCCAGACCCTGACAGGGGACCTGTGCCACTCCTCAGGGTTATATATGGAACCTCTCCGGCGGGGACAGGGAGTGGGTTCCCCTTTCCAGACCCTGCCCGGGGACTTGTGCCACTCCTCAGGGTTATATATGGAACCTCTCGGGCAGGGACAGGGAGTGGGTTCCCGTTTCCCAGGCAGACGCCCGAAGGTGACCGGGAGCCACCAGAGGGGCTGATGTAATACAAGCTATGGCACGGTGGGTCGCTGTGGTCAGGGAACCCATTTGAATGACAGCCCGACTGCATGCGGATTTTGGTGAATTTACCCGATAACTACAGAAAAAAGGAGAATCCCTTGCGTACTTTATAGCTCGTTTTAAGGATACGTGAGAGTCCAATGCCGGCAAACCCCTGGACAGATCAGTATGTCCAGCTGGCAGTGAAGAATTTTCTAAACTGTCTCAGACCCAAGCCTGCCCACTCCTTTAAGTTAACTAATTTCAATTTGCTGTGCCAGACCTGGCCCCAGGGTGACATAAATTCTGATGAATATGGAGCGCAATTGACTCTTTAAAGGAACTGGGGGAAAGCGAGAGTGTGAACAGAGAACAGGTAGCGAGGAGATGGAGTTCGGGTCCCGACGAAGAACCCAGAACGGGTGGCAGAATCGTGCGGACGGTGCAGATGAAGAGGACACTTGGCTAAGGACAGAAACGGGGTTTGTAGAAAGAGGGGACATTGGACCAGAGATTATCGCACTGAATCACAGAGAGGAGCAATAAAGGGCAGGAAGAGAGCCCAGATCACAGTAATATTCGACAGAGAATCACATTTACTCTCCACAATCCCTTTGGTCACGGATAGGGCAGGCCAGAGGGGACCGATCACAGTAATAATAGACAGAGTACCACATTTACTCTCCGCAATCCCTTTGGTCCCGGATAGGGCAGGCCAGAGGGGACGGATCACAGTAATAATCGACAGAGTACCACATTTACTCTCCACATTCCCTTTGGTCCCGGGTAGGGCAGGCCATAGTGGACGGATCACAGTGATACTCGACAGAGTACCACTTTTACTGTCCTCAATCACTTTGGTCCCGGATAGGGCAGGCCAGAGGGGACGGATCACAGTGATACTCGACAAAGTACCACATTTACTCTCCACAATCCCTTTGGTCCCGGATAGAGCAGGCCAGAGGGGGCGGATCACAGTAATACTGGACAGAGTACCACATTTACTCTCCACAATCCCTTCGGTCCCGGATAGGGCAGGTCAGAGGGGACGGATCACAGTGATACTCGACAGAGTACCACATTTACTCTCCACTATCCCTTTGGTCCCGGATAGGGCAGGTCAGAGGGGACGGATCACATTGATACTCGACAGAGTACCACATTTACTCTCCACAATCCCTTTGGTCCCGGATTGGTCAGGCCAGAGGGGACGGATCACAGTAATACTGGACAGAGTACCACATTTACTCTCAACAATCCCTTCGGTCCCGGATAGGGCAGGTCAGAGGGGACGGATCACAGTGATAGTCGACAGAGTACCACATTTACTCTCCACAATCCCTGTGGTCCCGGATTGGGCAGGCCAGAGGGGACGGATCACAGTGATACTCGACAGAGTACCACATTTACTCTCCTCAATCCCTTTGGTCCCGGATAGGGCAGGCCAGAGGGGACGGATCACAGTGATACTCGACAACGTACCACATTTACTCTCCACAATCCCTTTGGTCCCGGATAGGGCAAGCCAGAGGGGACGGATCACAGTGATACTCGACAGAGTACCACATTTACTCTCCACAATCCCTTTGGTCCCGGATAGGGCAGGCCAGAGGGGACGGATCACAGTGATATTCGACAGAGTAACACATTTACTCTCCACAATCCCTTTGGTCCCGGATAGGGCAGGCCAGAAGGGACGGTGATACAGACGGCTGTGATCAGGCTCACCACACAGGCAGGCTCTTTTCTCACAGCTGTAATCAGGTAGAAGGTACGAGAGCCTCAGGACTCGCCGCACAAGGGTCAGGAACAGTTACTACCCCTCAACCATCAGGCTGTGGAACAACAGAGGATAACTTCACTCACTTGTCCATAGTGATGCTCCCACAACAAATCATCGTACTGGGACTGTCTCAAAATGAGTGAAATAACAGGTGGTTTTTCTGAGACTGATCACATTCCTGTCTCAGAATTAGAGAAATACAATGTCACAGGATATTTACAGCGGAAGGGCTGGAATGATGTTTCCCATAAGGTGTGGAACCAGCGGTCACGGACTCAAAACTCAGCATGACTGAGATGAGGAGAAATGTCCTCACCCAGAGTGCAGTGAATCATTGCAATTATCTCCACACAGTTTCTAAATTGAATGGACATATCCTGGGGCTCAGCGGTGATGGAAAGTTGCAGGAAAGTGGTGCTGAGGTCAAAAGTCAAGCATGTTCTGATTGAAGGGCAGAAGAGGTGCAAGGGGCCGAATGGCCACGCCTTCTCATTTCTTATTTTCTGAAACACGAGTTTACCTTTGTGCCTCACTGTTTCTTGTCCTGTCAGATTGAACAGGGAGCGCTGAGTGTACCGGACATCTATCGGCAGCCGCTGCGGTTATTTCATCTTCTCGTTGTTTATTTGCATTGGCGAAGTTTGTTGTCTTCTGCACTGTGGCTGATCTTTCAGTGATCCAGATATAGTTACCATTCTGTAACTTTTCTCTGTATGTTTGTAGGAGTTGTATGTGGTGACTTATACCTACTCTGTTGGTTTTTGGAATAGTCGCTTGGGGAATCTGAGGTGGAGGAGTACTTGGGGCTTATTTAAAATTATAGATAGATATTATCCAACCAATGTTTATTTGGCGAGGGTTAATTGAGATATTGAAACTAACTATTCTTTTTGTGGTTTATATCCAGAGGATTTATTTCATCTGTTTTGGGATTGTGAATAATTTAAAACATTTTGGGTTAATGTTTGGCAATTTATAGATCAATATATTAATGTGGATTTTACTTTTTGTTTTCAAAATGTCTTATTTGGGTTTACTAATAACACCAAATCTCATAGGGATCATTTCTTTATCATAAATCTTTTGTTAATTTACAGCAAATTTTATATCCATAAATGCAATCACAGCAATAAGAAACCTTCATTTATATTTTAACATCAGACTTCAAACTATACGTTTATACTCTGAAAAATTCCCATAACCAGAAAGCTGTAAAGACTGTACAAATCTGTGAATGTTTTGGGTTATCTCTGTAAATGTTCCTGTTTTGTGACTGCTCTTAGATACAGTTCCTTCTGTCCAACAATATTTATAGCGGAGTTCCTTGTTTATTTGTATATTTAAAGTTAATAGCTATATATTTGTTGCTGCTTTTGTGTGATTCCCTGGCTTTGTTAGCATATGCTTAGTGTTTCTGTTTTTGTTTGTGCTTAATAAAAATAAAAAAATAAAAAAAATAATAAAATTTACTTTGAACTTTGAGCCTCAGGGAACTTGCTTTGATTCTGAGAACAAACTGTGACTGACATCTCCAGCTCGCGGCAGCAGTCCGCCCTCGGACAGACTCACAACCAGAGAATACCGCTGGAAGACTCTTGCCTCCATTGGCTGAGGAGTGTCAGTGGGCGGGACGCTGAGCGGACCGAAGTTTGGAATCGGGAACGAGTGGACCCGGTGAGAGACCCGAGATTGTGAGCAGCTCTCCGCGTAAAGGCTGCAACAGATTCGGGCGGAGATCCCGTGAGATGTTTCAGCCACACAGAGGGTGCCCGGTCTTTCCCCGCTGTGGATCGGGGCCTATTGTCCGGAGTTTCCTCCCAGTCCTGTCTCCTGCCGCTGGGATACGGGAGCTGGCCCGCAGCGGCTGCTGATGGAACTCCGGTGCTGTGAGCGCTCCCCTGTGCAAAAGGACAGGCTGAAGGTCAAGGGAGAACCAGACGCAAAGGTAAACTCGGACTTTAGAAAAAAAAAGAAACGGAGCAGGCCATTCGGGCTCTTGTGGCTGTTCTGCCTTTCACTCAGAATATGCCTGATCTTTGACCTGAGCGCCACTTTCGCGCAAAGTTCCCAGCACCACAGAGCCCCAAAAGTTCTCCTTCGAATTCAGAAACCTTGTGGAGATAATTCCAAAGATTCACTGCCCTCTGGGTGAGGAAATTTCTCCTCATCTCAGTCCTGCTGAGGTGAACTCGGATTCTGTAACCCTCATTCCTCACCACAGCCAAAGGAAACATCATTCCAGCCTCTACCCTGTCAATACACTGTGAGACTGTGTCTGTCTCAGTCAGACGACATTTTATTTCACTAATTTTGAGACAAGCTCGGTCAGTATAATCTCTCTGAGGACACTACCTCACCTCCTAAATCAATCTGCGAAATCTCCTCATTCCCTCCATCCCACAGGCTGACTCCGGGAGGGAGACCAGACCTGTGCACAGTGTTCCATGTACGCTCTCACCAGGACCCCATATACCTTCAGAGGAGATCTTTATTCTTGTATTCAAACCTTCCTTCCCATTCAATGCTCTTCATTTAATATCGAACTCAAACAGTGAACAGACACAACACAGCCTCAGCCATGAATTTAAAGGGTAGGTGTTGCAACAGTTTGAGCTTCATACCGGGGGCCACGGAGCAAGCAGGGTGTCACAAAGGGAGGAATGTGGGAGTGTTGTATGTCTGACCCCAGCTGTGTGTGTTTGTGTATCAGAATCAGGTTTAATATCACCGGCGTATGTAGTGAAATGTGTTCTTTTGTGTCGGCAGTACACTGCAATATTTAGTAATAAAAACAACAGATTACAATTAGAATGTGTAAAATCATATTTAAAATGTAGTGCAATAAGAGAGGGAAAATACTGAGGAAATGTTCTTGAGTTCATTGCCCATTCAGAAATCTGATGGTGGAGGGAAGCAGCTGTTCCTGAACCGGTGAGTGTGTCTTCAGGGTCCTGTACATCCTCCTTGATGGTAGCAATGAGACGAAGGCAGGTCCCGGGTGATGGGGGTCCTTAATGATGGATGCCACCTTTTTGAGGCATCATCTTTTGAATGTGTCCTGGATGCTGTGGAGTCCAGTGCCCATGAAAGAGCTCGCTGAGTTTACAACTTTCTGCAGTATTTTCCGATCCTGTGCAGTGGCCTCTCCACACCAGGCAGTGATGCAACCAGTTAGAATGCTCTCCACAGTACATCTGTAGAAATTTGCAAGTGTCTTTAGTGACAGACCGATTCCCCTCAATTTCCGAATGAAATATAGCCGATGTTGTGCCTTCATTGTAACCGCATCAATATGTTGGGCCCAGGATAGTTCCTCAGAGATGTTGACAGGCAGGAAATGGAAACTGCTCACCCTTTTCACTTCTGATCCCACGATGAGGACTGGTGTGTGTTCCCTCGACTTCCCCTTCCTGAATCCACAATCAATTCCTTTGTCTTCATGATGCTGAGTGTCTCACTCCTGTACTCCTCCTCGTCACCGTCTGAAATTCCAGCAACAATAGTTGTGTCATCAGCAAGTTTATAGATGAGCCTAGACACACAGACGTGGTGTAGAGAGAGTAGAGCAGTGGGCTGAGCACGCATCGTTGAGTTGTGCCGGTGTTGATTGTCAGCAAGGAGGAGATGTTATTTCTGATCCACACAGACTGTGGTCTCCTGGTGAGGATCCAGTTGCAGAAGGAGGTACAAAGACCCAGGTTTTGGAGCTTGTTGATTACAATTGAGGGTCTGATTGTGTTGAATGCTGAGCTGTAATCAGCAGCCTGACTTGTGTATTGCTATTTTCCAGGTGATCTAAGGCTGAGTGAAGAGTTAGTGAGATCGCATCTACTGTAGACATATTGTGGCGATCGGCAAATTGCTGTGGGTCCAGGTCCATGCACAGACAGGAGTAGATTCTAGTCGTGTGTGTGTGTGTGTGTGTGTGTGTGTGTGTGTGTGTGTGTGTGTGTGTGTGTGTGTGTGTGTGTGTGTGTGTGTGTGTGTGTGTGTGTGTGTGTGTGTGTGTGTGTGTGTGTGTGTGTGTGTGTGTGTGTGTGAGTGTACGTGTGTCTGTGTGTGTGTGTGCATGTCATGCTGCAGCTTTGCAAACTTGCAGTGCTTATAAAAACTATGCGGCCACCTTGGAAGTTTTCATCTTTTATTGTTTTACAACATTGAGACAGAGTGGATTTAGATTTGTTTTATTCACACTGATCAACAGAACAAAAACTTTCTTGTGACAGTGTGAAAATAGATCACCAATAAGTGAAAAAAGTAATTACAAATATAAAATAGAAAATCTTTGAGTGCATCAGTATTCACCCCCTACATGTCAGTATTCTAAACCTTGCAATCCCATTTCACCAGTTTGAAGATTTGATTTCATTTCTACATACAGAACCTCCCCACCCCTCTGCCTACCTGCCTGTCCATTCAGTACAGTCTGTATCCTTGGACATGAAGCTTCCAGCTATAATCTTCCTTCAGCCATCATTCAGTGATGCCCACAATGCCAATCTGTAACTGTGACACAAGTTCATCTCCCTTACTCCATGTATTGCTCACATTCAAATATAAAACCTTCAGTTCCGTATTCATCACCTTTTTCATTTTCTCACCCTTTTGCATTGCAACTCATCCCGCCCACTGAAATGTTGCCCGATCGTCAGCCTCTCGATGGTGGCTGTCTCACTACACACTGCCGCTGTTTGAAAACTAACAACATTCTCCTCAGCCCTATCACTCCAGTTCAGATCTGCTGCCAAATTAGTTTAAAACCTCTCGGACAGCTCTGGCAATCCTACCTGCATGGATATTAGCAGACACTGACCCTCCCCACCGAGTTCAGGTGTAAACAGTCCCTGTTGTACAGGTCCTATGTTCACTAAAGATCCCGGACCCTGCCCCTCCGCACCAGTTTCACAGCCACACTGTCATCTGTCAATCATCCTGTTCTTACCTTCACTGGCACGTGGCTCAGGCAGAATCAAGGGATCACTACGCTTAAGGTCTCTTTTCAGTGTTCTACGTCACTCCCTAATACGTTTGTATATCTATTGAGGACCGCACCTTTCCTACCTATGCTACTGGTCCAATATGCACCAATATTTCTGGCCACAGTTGCCGGCTCCTTCTGCTCCCCTCTCCTGTGTGATCAATTGCAGACCCCTCAGAGGTCATTGAAGTAGCTGCAGACGTCCAACAGCGGCCTCGATAACCACCTGCCGAGGCTCCCTCTGCATCGGCTGTTGTTCCCACGCCCGGAGGGGCCGGGACGGAATGGCTCCCTGAATTAACACCTGTTAGCCGGGGACAGACACGGCAGATAACAAAATCAAAGGGAATAAGATCTGAGCCAGCAGATAGATCTTTCGGGGAAATTTCAGACAGTTTCCCCGAATAATGGTGAGAGGAATCTCAATCCTACGCCCTGGACCCCGATGAGTTATGGAGTATGATTAGTGATGCTTCTGACCCGCTAGAAAAAACAATGGCGTTCCATAATTGGCTCACACGGACTTGCCAAACTCTCCGGACACTTCCCGGGAACTTGTGCCACTGCTCAGGGTTATATATGGAACCACGGACAGGGACAGGGAGTGGGTTCTCCTTTCCAGACCCTGCCCGGGGACTTGTGCCGCTCCTCAGGGTTATATATGGGACCTCTCGGACAGGGACAGGGAGTGGGTTCCCCTTTCCAGACCCTGCCCGGGGACTTGCCTGCACTCCTCAGGGTTATATATGGAACCTCGGACAGGGACAGGGAGTGGGTTCCCCTTTCCAGACCCTGCCCGGGGACTTGCCTGCACTCCTCAGGGTTATATATGGAACCTCTCGGACAGGGACAGGGAGTGGGTTCCCCTTTCCAGACCCTGCCCGGGGACTTGCCTGCACTCCTCAGGGTTATATATGGAACCTCGGACAGGGACAGGGAGTGGGTTCCTCTTTCCAGACCCTGCCCGGGGACTTGCCTGCACTCCTCAGGGTTATATATGGAACCTCGGACAGGGACAGGGAGTGGGTTCCCCTTTCCAGACCCTGCCCGGGGACTTGTGCCGCTCCTCAGGGTTATATATGGAACCTCTCGGACAGGGACAGGGAGTGGGTTCCCCTTTCCAGACCCTGCCCGGGGACTTGTGCCACTCCTCAGGGTTATATATGGGACCTCTCGGACAGGGACAGGGAGTGGGTTCCCCTTTCCAGACCCTGCCCGGGGACTTGCCTGCACTCCTCAGGGTTATATATGGAACCTCGGACAGGGACAGGGAGTGGGTTCCCCTTTCCAGACCCTGCCCGGGGACTTGTGCCACTCCTCAGGGTTATATATGGAACCTCTCGGTCAGGGACAGGGAGTGGGTTTCCCTTTCCAGACCCTGCCCGAGGACTTGTGCCGCTCCCCAGGGTTATATATGGAACCTCTCGGACAGGGACAGGGAGTGGGTTCCCCTTTCCAGACCCTGCCCGGGGACTTGCCTGCACTCCTCAGGGTTTATATGGAACCTCGGACAGGGACAGGGAGTGGGTTCCCCTTTCCAGACCCTGCCCGGGGACTTGCCTGCACTCCTCAGGGTTATATATGGAACCTCGGACAGGGACAGGGAGTGGGTTCCCCTTTCCAGACCATGCCCGGGGACTTGCCTGCACTCCTCAGGGTTATATATGGAACCTCTCGGACAGGGACAGGGAGTGGGTTCCCCTTTCCAGACACTGCCCGGGGAGTTGTGCCACTCCTCAGGGTTATATATGGAACCTGTCGGGCAGGGACAGGGAGTGGGTTCCTCTTTCCAGACCCTGCCAGGGGACTTGTACCACTCCTCAGGGTTATATATGGAACCTCGGACAGGGACAGGGAGTGGGTTCCCCTTTCCAGACCCTGCCCGGGGACTTGCCTGCACTCCTCAGGGTTCTATATGGAACCTCTCGGGCAGGGACAGGGAGTGGGTTCCTCTTTCCAGACCCTGCCCGGGGACTTGTGCCACTCCTCAGGGTTATATATGGAACCTCTCGGGCAGGGACAGGGACTGGGTTCCCCTTTCCAGACCCTGCCCGGGGACTTGTGCCACTCCTCAGGGTTATATATGGAACCTCTCGGGCAGGGACAGGGAGTGGGTTCCCCTTTCCAGACCCTGCCCGGGGACTTGTGCCGCTCCTCAGGGTTATAAATGGAACCTGTCGGGCAGGGACAGGGAGTGGGTTCCCCTTTCCAGACCCTGCCCGGGGACTTGTGCCACTCCTCAGGGTTATATATGGAACCTCTCGGACAGGGACAGGGAGTGGGTTCCCCTTTCCAGGCCCTGCCCGGGGACTTGCCTGCACTCCTCACGGTTATATATGGAACCTCTCGGGCAGGGACACGGGGTCGGTTCCCCTTTCCAGACCCTGAACGGGGACTTGCCTGCACTCTTCAGGGTTATATATGGAACCTCTCGGACAGGGACAGGGAGTGGGTTCCCCTTTCCAGACCCTGCCCGGGGACTTGTGCCACTCCTCAGGGTTATAAATGCAACCTCGGACAGGGACAGGGAGTGGGTTCCCCTTTCCAGACCCTGCCCGGGGACTTGCCTGCACTCCTCAGGGTTCTATATGGAACCTCTCGGACAGGGACAGGGACTGGGTTCCCCTTTCCAGACCCTGCCCGGGGACTTGTGCCACTCCTCAGGGTTATATATGGAACCTCTCGGGCAGGGACAGGGAGTGGGTTCCCCTTTCCAGACCCTGCCCAGGGACTTGTGCCGCTCCTCAGGGTTATAAATGGAACCTGTCGGGCAGGGACAGGGAGTGGGTTCCCCTTTCCAGACCCTGCCCGGGGACTTGTGCCACTCCTCAGGGTTATATATGGAACCTCTCGGACAGGGACAGGGAGTGGGTTCCCCTTTCCAGACCCTGCCCGGGGACTTGCCTGCACTCCTCACGGTTATATATGGAACCTCTCGGGCAGGGACACGGGGTCGGTTCCCCTTTCCAGACCCTGCCCGGGGACTTGCCTGCACTCCTCAGGGTTATATATGGAACCTCGGACAGGGACAGGGAGTGGGTTCCCCTTTCCAGACCCTGCCCGGGGACTTGTGCCGCTCCTCAGGGTTATATATGGGACCTCTCGGACAGGGACAGGGAGTGGGTTCCCCTTTCCAGACCCTGCCCGGGGACTTGCCTGCACTCCTCAGGGTTATATATGGAACCTCGGACAGGGACAGGGAGTGGGTTCCCCTTTCCAGACCCTGCCCGGGGACTTGCCTGCACTCCTCAGGGTTATATATGGAACCTCTCGGACAGGGACAGGGAGTGGGTTCCCCTTTCCAGACCCTGCCCGGGGACTTGCCTGCACTCCTCAGGGTTATATATGGAACCTCGGACAGGGACAGGGAGTGGGTTCCCCTTTCCAGACCCTGCCCGGGGACGTGCCACTCCTCAGGGTTATATATGGAACCTCTCGGACAGGGACAGGGAGTGGGTTCCCCTTTCCAGACCCTGCCCGGGGACTTGTGCCACTCCTCAGGGTTATATATGCAACCTCGGACAGGGACAGGGAGTGGGTTCCCCTTTCCAGACCCTGCCCGGGGACTTGCCTGCACTCCTCAGGGTTCTATATGGAACCTCTCGGACAGGGACAGGGACTGGGTTCCCCTTTCCAGACCCTGCCCGGGGACTTGTGCCACTCCTCAGGGTTATATATGGAACCTCTCGGGCAGGGACAGGGAGTGGGTTCCCCTTTCCAGACCCTGCCCAGGGACTTGTGCCGCTCCTCAGGGTTATAAATGGAACCTGTCGGGCAGGGACAGGGAGTGGGTTCCCCTTTCCAGACCCTGCTCGGTGACCTGTGCCCTCCTCAGGGTTATATATGGAACCTCTCGGACAGGGACAGCGAGTGGGTTCCCCTTTCCAGACCCTGCCCGGGGACTTGTGCCACTCCTCAGGGTTATATATGGAACCTCTCGGACAGGGACAGGGAGTGGGTTCCCCTTTCCAGGCCCTGCCCGGGGACTTGCCTGCACTCCTCACGGTTATATATGGAACCTCTCGGGCAGGGACACGGGGTCGGTTCCCCTTTCCAGACCCTGAACGGGGACTTGCCTGCACTCCTCAGGGTTATATATGGAACCTCTCGGACAGGGACAGGGAGTGGGTTCCCCTTTCCAGGCCCTGCCCGGGGACTTGCCTGCACTCCTCACGGTTATATATGGAACCTCTCGGACAGGGACAGGGAGTGGGTTCCCCTTTCCAGACCCTGCCCGGGGACTTGCCTGCACTCCTCAGGGTTATATATGGAACCTCGGACAGGGACAGGGAGTGGGTTCCCCTTTCCAGACCCTGCCCGGGGACTTGTGCCGCTCCTCAGGGTTATATATGGGACCTCTCGGACAGGGACAGGGAGTGGGTTCCCCTTTCCAGACCCTGCCCGGGGACTTGCCTGCACTCCTCAGGGTTATATATGGAACCTCGGACAGGGTCAGGGAGTGGGTTCCCCTTTCCAGACCCTGCCCGGGGACTTGCCTGCACTCCTCAGGGTTATATATGGAACCTCTCGGACAGGGACAGGGAGTGGGTTCCCCTTTCCAGACCCTGCCCGGGGACTTGCCTGCACTCCTCAGGGTTATATATGGAACCTCGGACAGGGACAGGGAGTGGGTTCCCCTTTCCAGACCCTGCCCGGGGACTTGTGCCACTACTCAGGGTTATATATGCAACCTCGGACAGGGACAGGGAGTGGGTTCCCCTTTCCAGACCCTGCCCGGGGACTTGCCTGCACTCCTCAGGGTTCTATATGGAACCTCTCGGACAGGGACAGGGACTGGGTTCCCCTTTCCAGACCCTGCCCGGGGACTTGTGCCACTCCTCAGGGTTATATATGGAACATCTCGGACAGGGACAGGGAGTGGGTTCCCCTTTCCAGACCCTGCCCGGGGACTTGTGCCACTCCTCAGGGTTATATATGGAACCTCTCGGGCAGGGACAGGGAGTGGGTTCCCCTTTCCAGACCCTGCCCAGGGACTTGTGCCGCTCCTCAGGGTTATAAATGGAACCTGTCGGGCAGGGACAGGGAGTGGGTTCCCCTTTCCAGACCCTGCCCGGGGACTTGTGCCACTCCTCAGGGTTATATATGGAACCTCTCGGACAGGGTCAGGGAGTGGGTTCCCCTTTCCAGGCCCTGCCCGGGGACTTGCCTGCACTCCTCACGGTTATATATGGAACCTCTCGGACAGGGACAGGGAGTGGGTTCCCCTTTCCAGACCCTGCCCGGGGACTTGCCTGCACTCCTCAGGGTTATATATGGAACCTCGGACAGGGACAGGGAGTGGGTTCCCCTTTCCAGACCCTGCCCGGGGACTTGTGCCGCTCCTCAGGGTTATATATGGGACCTCTCGGACAGGGACAGGGAGTGGGTTCCCCTTTCCAGACCCTGCCCGGGGACTTGCCTGCACTCCTCAGGGTTATATATGGAACCTCGGACAGGGACAGGGAGTGGGTTCCCCTTTCCAGACCCTGCCCGGGGACTTGTGCCACTCCTCGGGGTTATATATGGAACCTCTCGGACAGGGACAGGGAGTGGGTTCCCCTTTCCAGACCCTGCCCGGGGACTTGTGCCACTCCTCAGGGTTATATATGGAACCTGTCGGGCAGGGACAGGGAGTGGGTTCCTCTTTCCAGACCCTGCCCGGGGACTTGTGCCACTCCTCAGGGTTATATATGGAACCTCTCGGGCAGGGACAGGGAGTGGGTTCCCCTTTCCAGACCCTGCCCGGGGACTTGTGCCACTCCTCAGGGTTATATATGGAACCTCTCGGACAGGGACAGGGAGTGGGTTCCCCTTTCCAGACCCTGCCCGGGGACTTGCGCCACTCCTCAGGGTTATATATGGAACCTCTCGGACAGGGACAGGGAGTGGGTACCCCTTTCCAGACCCTGCCCGGGGACTTGCCTGCACTCCACAGGGTTATATATGGAACCTCGGACAGGGACAGGGAGTGGATTCCCCTTTCCAGACCCTGCCCGGGGACTTGTGCCGCTCCTCAGGGTTATATATGGAACCTCTCGGACAGGGACAGGGAGTGGGTTCCCCTTTCCAGACACTGCCCGGGGACTTGTGCCACTCCTCAGGGTTATATATGGAACCTCTCGGACAGGGACAGGGAGTGGGTTCCCCTTTCCAGACCCTGCCCGGGGACTTGTGCCACTCCTCAGGGTTATATATGGAACCTCTCGGACAGGGACAGGGAGTGGGTTCCCCTTTCCAGACCCTGCCCGGGGACTTGTGCCACTCCTCAGGGTTATATATGGGACCTCTCGGACAGGGACAGGGAGTGGGTTCCCCTTTCCAGACCCTGCCCGGGGACTTGCCTGCACTCCTCAGGGTTATATATGGAACCTCGGACAGGGACAGTGAGTGGGTTCCCCTTTCCAGACCCTGCCCGGGGACTTGCCTGCACTCCTCAGGGTTATATATGGAACCTCTCGGACAGGGACAGGGAGTGGGTTCCCCTTTCCAGACCCTGCCCGGGGAGTTGTGCCACTCCTCAGGGTTATATATGGAACCTGTCGGGCAGGGACAGGGAGTGGGTTCCTCTTTCCAGACCCTGCCCGGGGACTTGTGCCACTCCTCAGGGTTATATATGGAACCTGTCGGGCAGGGACAGGGAGTGGGTTCCTCTTTTCAGACCCTGCCCGGGGACTTGTACCACTCCTCAGGGTTATATATGGAACCTCGGACAGGGACAGGGAGTGGGTTCCCCTTTCCAGACCCTGCCCGGGGACTTGCCTGCACTCCTCAGGGTTCTATATGGAACCTCTCGGACAGGGACAGGGAGTGGGTTCCCCTTTCCAGACCCTGCCCGGGGACTTGTGCCACTCCTCAGGGTTATATATGGAACCTCTCGGACAGGGACAGGGAGTGGGTTCCCCTTTCCAGGCCCTGCCCGGGGACTTGCCTGCACTCCTCACGGTTATATATGGAACCTCTCGGGCAGGGACACGGTGTCGGTTCCCCTTTCCAGACCCTGAACGGGGACTTGCCTGCACTCTTCAGGGTTATATATGGAACCTCTCGGACAGGGACAGGGAGTGGGTTCCCCTTTCCAGACCCTGCCCGGGGACTTGTGCCACTCCTCAGGGTTATATATGGAACCTCGGACAGGGACAGGGAGTGGGTTCCCCTTTCCAGACCCTGCCCGGGGACTTGTGCCGCTTCTCAGGGTTATATATGGGACCTCTCGGACAGGGACAGGGAGTGGGTTCCCCTTTCCAGACCCTGCCTGGGGACTTGCCTGCACTCCTCAGGGTTATATATGGAACCTCTCGGACAGGGACAGGGAGTGGGTTCCCCTTTCCAGACCCTGCCCGGGGACTTGCCTGCACTCCTCAGGGTTATATATGGAACTTCGGACAGGGACAGGGAGTGGGTTCCCCTTTCCAGACCCTGCCCGGGGACTTGCCTGCACTCCTCAGGGTTCTATATGGAACCTCTCGGACAGGGACAGGGAGTGGGTTCCCCTTTCCGGACCCTGCCCGGGGACTTGTGCCACTCCTCAGGGTTATATATGGAACCTCGGAAAGGGACAGGGAGTGGGTTCCCCATTCCAGACCCTGCCCGGGGACTTGCCTGCACTCCTCAGGGTTATATATGGAACTTCGGACAGGGACAGGGAGTGGGTTCCCCTTTCCAGACCCTGCCCGGGGACTTGTGCCACTCCTCAGGGTTATATATGGAACCTCTCGGACAGGGACAAGGAGTGGGTTCCCCTTTCCAGACCCTGCCCGGGGACTTGCCTGCACTCCTCAGGGTTATATATGGAACCTCGGACAGGGACAGGGAGTGGGTTCCCCTTTCCAGACCCTGCCCGGGGACTTGCCTGCACTCCTCAGGGTTATATATGGAACCTCGGACAGGGACAGGGAGTTGGTTCCCCTTTCCAGACCCTGCCCGGGGACTTGCCTGCACTCCTCAGGGTTATATATGGAACCTCTCGGACAGGGACAGGGAGTGGGTTCCCCTTTCCAGACCCTGCCCGGGGACTTGCCTGCACTCCTCACGGTTATATATGGAACCTCTCGGGCAGGGACACGGGGTCGGTTCCCCTTTCCAGACCCTGAACGGGGACTTGCCTGCACTCTTCAGGGTTATATATGGAACCTCTCGGACAGGGACAGGGAGTGGGTTCCCCTTTCCAGACCCTGCCCGGGGACTTGTGCCACTCCTCAGGTTTATATGTGGAACCTCGGACAGGGACAGGGAGTGGGTTCCCCTTTCCAGACCCTGCCCGGGGACTTGTGCCACTCCTCAGGGTTATATATGGGACCTCTCGGACAGGGACAGGGAGTGGGTTCCCCTTTCCAGACCCTGCCCGGTGACTTGCCTGCACTCCTCAGGGTTATATATGGAACCTCTCGGGCAGGGACAGGGAGTGGGTTCCCCTTTCCAGACCCTGCCCGGGGACTTGTGCCACTCCTCAGGGTTATATGTGGAACCTCGGACAGGGACAGGGAGTGGGTTCCCCTTTCCAGACCCTGCCCGGGGACTTGTGCCGCTCCTCATGGTTATATATGGAACCTCTCGGACAGGGACAGGGAGTGGGTTCCCCTTTCCAGACCCTGCCCGGGGACTTGCCTGCACTCCTCAGGGTTATATATGGAACCTCGGACAGGGACAGGGAGTGGGTTCCCCTTTCCAGACCCTGCCCGGGGACTTGCCTGCACTCCTCAGGGTTATATATGGAACCTCGGACAGGGACAGGGAGTGGGTTCCCCTTTCCAGACCCTGCCCGGGGACTTGCCTGCACTCCTCAGGGTTATATATGGAACCTCTCGGACAGGGACAGGGAGTGGGTTCCCCTTTCCAGACCCTGCCCGGGGACTTGCCTGCACTCCTCACGGTTATATATGGAACCTCTCGGGCAGGGACACGGGGTCGGTTCCCCTTTCCAGACCCTGAACGGGGACTTGCCTGCACTCTTCAGGGTTATATATGGAACCTCTCGGACAGGGACAGGGAGTGGGTTCCCCTTTCCAGACCCTGCCCGGGGACTTGTGCCACTCCTCAGGGTTATATGTGGAACCTCGGACAGGGACAGGGAGTGGGTTCCCCTTTCCAGACCCTGCCCGGGGACTTGTGCCACTCCTCAGGGTTATATATGGGACCTCTCGGACAGGGACAGGGAGTGGGTTCCCCTTTCCAGACCCTGCCCGGTGACTTGCCTGCACTCCTCAGGGTTATATATGGAACCTCTCGGGCAGGGACAGGGAGTGGGTTCCCCTTTCCAGACCCTGCCCGGGGACTTGTGCCACTCCTCAGGGTTATATGTGGAACCTCGGACAGGGACAGGGAGTGGGTTCCCCTTTCCAGACCCTGCCCGTGGACTTGCCTGCACTCCTCAGGGTTATATATGGAACCTCGGACAGGGACAGGGAGTGGGTTCCCCTTTCCAGACCCTGCCCGGGGACTTGTGCCACTCCTCAGGGTTATATATGGAACCTCTCGGACAGGGACAGGGAGTGGGTTCCCCTTTCCAGACCCTGCCCGGGGACTTGTGCCACTTATCAGGGTTATATATGGAACCTCGGACAGGGACAGGGAGTGGGTTCCCCTTTCCAGACCCTGCCCGGGGACTTGCCTGCACTCCTCACGGTTATATATGGAACCTCGGACAGGGACAGGGAGTGTGTTCCCCTTTCCAGACCCTGCCCGGGGACTTGTGCCACTCGTCAGGGTTATATATGGGACCTCTCGGACAGGGACAGGGAGTGGGTTCCCCTTTCCAGACCCTGCCCGGGGACTTGCCTGCACTCCTCAGGGTTATATATGGAACCTCGGACAGGGACAGGGAGTGGGTTCCCCTTTCCAGACCCTGCCCGGGGACTTGTGCCACTCCTCAGGGTTATATATGGAACCTCTCGGACAGGGACAGGGAGTGGGTTCCCCTTTCCAGACCCTGCCCGGGGACTTGCCTGCACTCCTCAGGGTTATATATGGAACCTCGGACAGGGACAGGGAGTGGGTTCCCCTTTCCAGACCCTGCCCGGGGACTTGCCTGCACTCCTCAGGGTTATATATGGAACCTCGGACAGGGACAGGGAGTGGGTTCCCCTTTCCAGACCCTGCCCGGGGACTTGCCTGCACTCCTCAGGGTTATATATGGAACCTCTCGGACAGGGACAGGGAGTGGGTTCCCCTTTCCAGACCCTGCCCGGGGACTTGTGCCACTCCTCAGGGTTATAAATGGAACCTGTCGGGCAGGGACCGGGAGTGGGTTCCTCTTTCCAGACCCTGCCCGGGGACTTGTACCACTCCTCAGGGTTATATATGGAACCTCGGACAGGGACAGGGAGTGGGTTCCCCTTTCCAGACTCTGCCCGGGGACTTGTGCCACTCCTCAGGGTTATATACGGAACCTCTCGGACAGGGACAGGGAGTGTGTTCCCCTTTCCAGACTCTGCCCGGGGACTTGTGCCACTCCTCAGGGTTATATATGGAACCTCTCGGACAGGTACAGGGAGTGGGATCCCCTTTCCAGACCCTGCCCGGGGACTTGTGCCACTCCTCAGGGTTATATACGGAACCTCTCGGACAGGGAGAGGGAGTGGGTTCCCCTTTCCAGACCCTGCCCGGGGACTTGTGCCACTCCTCAGGGTTATATACGGAACCTCTCGGACAGGGAGAGGGAGTGGGTTCCCCTTTCCAGACCCTGCCCGGGGACTTGTGCCACTCCTCAGGGTTATATACGGAGCCTCTCGGACAGGGACAGGGAGTGGGTTCCCCTTTCCAGGCCCTGCCCGGGGACTTGCCTGCACTCCTCACGGTTATATATGGAACCTCTCGGGCAGGGACACGGGGTCGGTTCCCCTTTCCAGACCCTGAACGGGGACTTGCCTGCACTCTTCAGGGTTATATATGGAACCTCTCGGACAGGGACAGGGAGTGGGTTCCCCTTTCCAGTCCCTGCCCGGGGACTTGTGCCACTCCTCAGGGATATATATGGAACCTCTCGGGCAGGGACAGGGTGTGGGTTTCCCTTTCCAGGCCTTGCCCGGGGACTTGTGCCACTCCTCAGGGTTATATATGGAACCTCTCGGGCAGGGACAGGGATTGGGTTCCCCTTTCCATTCCCTGCCCGGGGACTTGTGCCACTCCTCAGGGTTACATATGAAACCTCTCGGGCAGGGACAGGGAGTGGGTTCCCCTTTCCAGACCCTGCCCGGGGACTTGTGCCACTCCTCAGGGTTATATATGGAACCTCTCGGACGGGGACAGCGAGTGGGTCCCCCTTTCCCAGGCAGATGCCCGAAGGTGACCGGGAGCCACCAGAGGGGCTGATGTAATACAAGCCATGGCACGGTGGGTCACTGAGGTAAGGGAACCCATTTGAATGACAGCCCGACTGCATGCGGATTTTGGTGAATTTACCCGATAACTACAGAAAAAAGGAGAATCCCTTGCGTACTTTATAGCTCGTTTTAAGGATACGTGAGAGTCCAATGCCAGCAAACCCCTGGACAGATCAGTGTGTCCGGCTGGCAGTGCAGACTTTTCTAAACTGTCTCAGAACCAAGCCTGCCCACTCCTTTAAGTTAACTAATCTCAATTCGCTGTGTCAGACCTGGCACCGGGTGACATAAATTCTGATGAATAGGGAGCGCTATTGACTCTTTAAAGGGACTGGGGAAAAGCGAGTGTGCACAGAGAACCGGTAGTGAGGAGATGGAGTTCGGGTCCCGACGAAGAACCCAGAACGGGTGGCAGGATCGTGCGGACGGTGCAGATGAAGAGGACGCTTGGCTAAGGACAGAACTACAATCACAGACAAGAATAATAAGCGGCAGGAAGAGAGCACCTCGACAGAGTAACACATTTACTCTCCACAATCCCTTTGGTCCCTGATAGGGCAGCCCAGAGGGGACGGATCACAGTGATACTCGACAGAGTACCACATTTACTCTCCAGAATACCTTTGGTTCTGGATAGGGCAGGCCAGAGGGAAGGGATCACAGTAATCATCGACAGAGTAACACATATACTCTCCACAATCCCTTTGGTCCCGGATAGGGCAGGCCAGAGGGGACGGATGAGAGTGATACTCGACAGAGTAACACATTTACTCTCCACAATCCCTTTGGTCCCGGATAGGGCAGGCCAGAGGGGACGGATCACAGTCATACTCGACAGAGTACCACATTTACTCTCCACAATCCCTTTGGTCCCAGATACGGCAGGCCAGAGGGGACGGATCACAGTAATACTCGACAGAGTACCACATTTACTCTCCACAGTCCCTTTGGTCCCGTGTACGGCAGGCCAGAGGGGACGGATGAGAGTGATACTCGACAGAGTACCATATTTACTCTCCACAATCCCTTTGGTCCCGGATAGGGCAGGCCAGAGGGGACAGTGATACAGGCGGCTGTGATCAGGCTCACCACACAGGCAGGCTCTTTTCTCACTGCTGTAATCAGGTAAAAGGTATGAGAGCCTCAGGACTCGCCCCACCAGGGTCAGGAACAGTTACTACCCCATCAGGCTGTGGAACAATACAGGATAACGGCACTCACTTGCTCTCCATGGAGATGCTCCCACAACAAATCATTGTACTGGGACTGTTTCAAAATGAGTGAAATTGGAGATGGTTTGACAGAGACAGATCACATTCCTGTTTCAGAATTAGAGAAATACAATCTGACAGGATATTTACAGCGGAAGGGCTGGAATGATGTTTCCCATAAGGTGTGGAGCCAGCGCTCACAGACCCAAAATCCGAGGACAACTCAGCAGGACTGAGATGAGGAGAAATTTCCTCACCCAGAGTGCAGTGAATCATTGCAATTATCTCCACAAGGTTTCCAAATTGAATGGACATATCCTGGGGCTCATCGGTGATGGAAAGTTGCAGGAAAGTGGTGCTGAGGTCAAAAGTCAAGCATGTTCTGAGTGAAGGGCAGAAGAGGTGCAAGGGGCCGAATGGCCACGCCTTCTCTATTTCTGATTTTCTGAAACACGAGTTTACCTTTGCGCCTCACTGTTTCTTGTCCTGTCAGATTGAACAGGGAGCGCTGAGTGCACCGGACATCTATCGGCAGCCGCTGCGGTTATTTCATGTTCTCGTTGTTTATTTGCATTGGCGAAGTCTGTTGTCTTCTGCACTCTGGTTGATCTTTCAGTGATCCAGATATAGTTACCGTTCTGTAGCTTTGCTCTGTATGTTTGTAGGAGTTGTACGTGGCGACTTATATGTACTCTGTTAGTTTTTGGAATAGTCACTTGGGGAATCTGAGGTGGAGGAGTATCTGGGGCTTATTTAAAATTATACATAGATATTATCCAACCAATGTTTATTTGGCAAGGGTTAATTCTGATATTGAAACTAACTGTTCTTTTTGCGGTTTATATCCAGAGGATTTATTTAATCTATTTTGGGATTGTGAATGTGTTAAAGCATTTTGGGTTGATGTTTGTCAATTTATAGATCAATATATTAATGTGGATTTTACGTTTTGTTTTCAAAATGTCTTATTTGGGTTTACTAATAACACCAAATCTCATCGGGATCATTTCTTTATTATAAATCTTTTGTTAATTTGCAGCAAATTTTATATCCATAAATGCAATCACAGCAATAAGAATCCTTCATTTAGATTTTTACGTCAGACTTCAAACTATACGTTTATACTCTGAAAACTTCCCATAAACAGAAAGCTGTAAAGACTGTACAAATCTCTGAACGTTTTGGGTTATCTCTGTAAATGTTCCTGTTTTGTGACTCCTCTTAGATACAGTTCCTTCTGTCCAACAGTATTTAGAGTGGATTTCCTTGTTCAATTGTATATTTAAAGTTAATAGTTATATATTTGTTGCTGCTTGTGTGATTCTCTGGCTTTGTTAGCATATGTTTAAAGTTTCTGTTTTTGTTTGTGTTCAATACAAATTTAAAAAAAATAAAAAATAATAAAATTTACTTTGAACTTTGAGGCTCGGTGAACTTGCTTTGATTCTGAGAACAAACTGTGACTGACATCTCCGGCTCCCGGCAGCAGCCCGCCCTCGGACACACTCAAAGCCAATCAGAGAACTCCGCTGGGAGGATCTTGCCTCCATTGGCTGAGGGGTGTCAGTGGGCGGGACGCTGAGCGGACCGAAGTTTGGAATCGGGAACGAGTGGACCCGGTGAGAGACCCGAGATTGGGAGCAGCTCCCCGGGTAAAGGCTGCAACAACGGCCGGAGTTTTGAATCCTTCCGATGGCGGAGGTGAAGATTCGGGCGGAGATTCTGTGAGATGTTTCAGCCACACAGGGGGTACCCGGTCTTTCCCCGCCGTGGATCGGGGCCTATTGTCCGGAGTTTCCTCCCAGTCCTGTCTCCTGCTGCTGGGATACGGGAGCTGGCCCGCAGCGGCTGCTGATGGAACTCCGGTGCTGTGAGCGCTCCCCTGTGCAAAAGGACAGGCTGAAGGTCAAGGGAGAACCAGGCGCAAAGGTAAACTCAGACTTTAGAAAAAGGAAACTGGAGCAGGCCATTCGGCCCTTTGTGTCTGTTCTGCCTTTCACTCCGAACATGCCTGATCTTTGACCTCAGCGCCACTTTCGCGCAACGTTCCCAGTATCGCAGAGCCCCAAAATTTGTCTTTCGAATTTAGAAACCTTGTGGAGAAAATTCCAAAGATTCACTGCCTTCTGGGTGAGGAAATTTCTCCTCATCTCAGTCCTGCTGAGGTGAACTC